>NW_017802602.1:3282862-3405325 GCF_001625305.1 Branchiostoma belcheri | reverse complement strand
GACGTGAATTTAGGCCCATGATATTCAATTCACTATGTTTGATGCCTTTTAGTACATTGTAAATCTTTGCATGTGAAAAGTTTGAACAGACTCTTGTTATATACAGTTACTGTATTCTCATACAAAGTTTAACACAATGTCTACACACATTTAGCCTACAGTTCTTCATATCGTGAATCCATACATAACTAGTCACACAGAAGTGATCGCCAGTCCAAGTGCGGCCGAGCATTCGCCAATCAAAATCCAGGCGATATCCTCGGCTAGCGGAAAATTAGGTGAAACCAAAAATGTTAAGTCAAGATCACATAATTAGTTTCGTTTGTGCCCACCTTAATGCAGTATTAAAGGCTTAGATTCTTTACCTTGGATAACTTCCAGCATGTGTAGTGACTTGTTAGGTGGAAAATAGACATGAATGGGAGGATATGGAGGGGTGGAAAATTGGGTAGGCCAAGTTCAACTTCGGTTCACATCAGTCAGTGTTGTTGCAGGGCATCAAATCTGATAATATGTCAGACAGTATTAATCAGCCAGCATTGCAAAAAAGGCTCAAAGATGGGACCTGCAATTTTGTAAGTTGTTGGAAATTATACAATCATGCAATTATAAACAAAAAAATCAGATTTGATTTGATTTATTAGACTGTATAAACAGATCTATATCAGAGATTCCAAACCGCTGGGAAATATATAATGAATAGTGTTCATAACGACTGCTGACAATTTCAGACATTGCAATGTTATCAGCTACATGTACATACATACATATACTCACTCACTCACTCACTCACTCACTCACTCACTCACTCACTCACTCACTCACTCACTCACTCACTCACTCACTCACTCACTCACTCACTCACTCTCTCCCATAGCTTAGCTACATACACATGTAACTAGAAATATGGGCAAATAATATCACTATTATTATAATGTACAGTACAGGCTTAGATTAAACTTGAGGAAATGTGCCAGCTGGGAGAAAAAGAAGCCATCATTCGGTTTCCCTACTGGATTAAGTTCTAAACTTAAGAAAACCGTCATACCATTGTCCTCTCCTCAATGCTCCCGATGCTCTTCACAAACATCTCACAGGTGACAATGACAGGTTCACCTGGAGGGAAAAACAAGAACAGGTGTGTTAAACATCATTTATCAATTCAAGGCAAGCACTAGAACAAGATGAAGTGATTTAAACCCTCAGTTAGCCCCTTAAACAGATTAGCATACAGCGATCAAGAGTACAAGGTTAAAAGTAATTAATAAAGAGAGAAAGTTGTGCATTTTTTATGGCAAAAATGTTAACAGTTGGATAATTTAAAATTCAGACATCAGATGGAAAATATGGCCTTACCAACAGATGACCCCCCCCCCAAAAAAAAAGATTTTTGTATGGTCAGCAAACTAGAAACACAACATTTATTTTCCTAGGCCTAATGCAATGTGCAATAATTAGAGAGAGAAAGTTGTGTATTTTTAATGGCAAGAATGTCAGTTTGAAATTCAGATATCAGAATAGAAAATTTCACAGGCTCGAAAATAGTTGACCCCCTCTCAAAAAAAAAAGAAATTTGTATGGTCAACAGACTAGAAACACAACCTAAATGCAATGTGCAACAATTATCATACTTGCTATAAAGGAGTCTTTTTACTTAACTACCAGATCAAAAGAAGCCAGCAGAAGATATCACTTTGTAATAGGAACTTCCTTCGTGCCAGTATTTTGTATTCCAGGCTGGTCCGGTGATAATGAGGGGCATTAACCTGGCTGTAAAGTAAAGCCTGCTTACAACTTGGCTCTTGTAACAGTCCTTGAAATAGCAGTCAATGGGCAAGAAAATGCCTTTGTACCTCATGACTTGACCATATACATGAACATTCTGGCAATATGAAGTCAATGCATTGAAAATGAGTAGCTATAGGGCGAGAGTGCTAGGTCTAATAGGTGTATAGGACTTACATGTTATACTGTATATCTTGAGAATATGTTACTTGCTATTACTCTTTCCAGTGCTCCATTTTAGTATTACATGCATGTGCATTTTATATAATGTAGGGTCTGTGTATTGGTCTATTGCAGAGTCTATAGGTCCATTTTGTATTGTCAGTATGTGCAATTTTAATACTAGTACAGCCTACATATAACGACAGACATGATAAATTGAGATTTGTATCATCATTTTACATTTTCATGCTAATTTATTAATAACAAAGTAGCATTTGAAGCACTTTCCCTGAAATTTTAGGAAATATTCTCAGACAAAGAACCAAAAATTTGAATTAGTATGGCCTAATCCACCTTTAAAACAGACATAAAAGAGGATTTCTCTATGAGCAGATATTCATGATAGCATGGCAGATAAGTTACATTGTACATATAACAGTCATTAGTACAAATCCCATGCTGTTAAAACTCCCTGCGGACAGCTTACTTCCAAAACAATCATTCTAAATATGCATGCTTTTATTATATACATATATCAAGGCAATTGAAAGGAATTGGGAATATATACCATGCATCAACTTATGTTTGTTTACATTCAAGTTTTAGTACAAGACATTGTAAATGCATGAAATTTTACACTGCAAACTGGTTGACATAGTCATGGTATTTTTTGTTATGTTGTGCTGAAGAATAGATGGGAAGCAAGAACACAATAGATCTACTTCAAATGGAAGCAATAAGGTAATAAATAAGGATTTCAAGTCTTCGCAAGTCATGTATTCAGGCTGTTGTGTTAACCTACATTATACCATCTAGGTCAGGAGAACTTTTTGCCTCCAAGTAGGATTTAGATTTTTGGGAGATTGGCCCAATAAAATTGGTCTCTTAAAGGTGTGTGATATTGATTCAAAATTGGACATTATACCATCGTGTTATGAAAGGGCTTCTTTGGGACTATAATTTATCATACTTATTACATGCAGTGTGTATATCGCTCCCTAGTATCGACAGTTAACGTGCTTATCGACAAATAACTTTTGATCAAATATAGATCATTTCCAAAGCCACTTAGGCACACTTTTCATTTTCCTTGGTCTGAATCAATGACTGGCTCATCAGCATTCACAACTACACGTTCACCGTACACTAAGGAATGGAACGTCCTTGCACTTGCTTCTCTGGTGTAATTACTGCTAAAGTCTGGGACAACTTGGTATGCATAGAGGTTACGTGAAGGATTGTTTGCAAAGAGCTCATGTGCTACTGTGACACCGAGTTTCGTCTATTGGTGATTACTTGTACGTCTGCAAATAAGAACTAGGACATGTCTTGGGTTGTAAAATATCTAACGGCTAGCTCTTAAATCTCTGTATTGATTTTCCACATGCTTCGCTTCTTTTATCGATAAAACGTACCCCAAGAGAGAGATTTCGCGATTTCCAAACAACGGCATCATTAATGTCTGATTTTTAAGTCTTTGTCAGTTTTCCGATTTCTGTCTGCCCCGATGTATCGGAGTTGTTTTGAAACAAGGCGTTTTGAAGTCTTGTGTGGGTGCGGACTTTGTCTGATCTGCCAATCGAATGTTGTGAACACGGCTGCTCATCGCAGATGAACTTTTAATTGCAGTTGTGTCAATCCCGTAAGCCTTGTCATTATCGAGTGCTGGGGTCGATGCGTTCCAAGAAATGGCATGTGTCTAGTAGTCTGTTGTCTGTGTCCAGTGTTATGACTGTCTCTTGTGTCCAAGCTATTAACATCAGTGCAATAATCAAATTACCATGGCTAGTACATGTCTGCAAATGCTTTCATAATATTGTGCCAATGACACATGTGGTTGGTGGTTGGCTTTTTGAAAGGTTAGATGAACGGGAAATCGTTTTGATACGTGGCGGTTAGTTTTTCCAAAGGTTGACTGCCCGGCACTGAAATGTTCTCATTTTACTGTACAGTTTGTTTTAAGTTTTGGTAGCATAAAACTGTTGTGTTGGCAAATTAAAGCAAGCAATTAAAGGCATCCAATGCAATTTCTGGGCAGTGAAACAATAGATATTTTGGATTGAGTAAATCTGTCTGATATTGACATTTACTGCCATTTTTAAGTACATTTTCGGGAGCCTGAGTTTTTTGTGTTCCTACTTGTAGTTGTTTCACATGTAAGTCCCCCTATCCATTATTGTATTGATCCAGTTCCTCCCTGTCTTTTGGTACCAAAGACGCGTAATTGCTTTGTTTATGGTTGGATTTACAGCAATTTGCCTCAAAAATGTGAAAATCCCGGAGCTTATGTAATGCTAAGCTGGCCATTATGGTGTCATGTTCAGATCTTTCTGAGTCGAGAACACGGCAAACGCATACTGAACTTTACATCTTTATTAATTTTAGATACCCTTTAGCCAAATTTTGAAGGCAGTTTGATTTGTAAATATAGCTAATATTAATCATGCACATTCATGCAAATTTTAAGCTTGTCCCAGTATTGGAATTTAAACAATTTGAACTTGTCATGAAAAATCTTTCCACTTTTTTCACTCTACACTTGGAGAAACATCTATAGTAGGCAGGTCCCCATCAAGTTTGTCACAACCATTAACCATTAACTAAAGATAACCCTCAAAACTTAATATACTGAGCTAGTATGCAGGATCTAGCACTAAGCCTTTGTTACCAGCTGAGTGTCACAATGTCAGTTAACATTTTTTTAGAAGAAATGTTGCAAAGTTTTTTGTCTCCAATAAGTTTCCGAGCCTAAGCACGGCCGGTAATAAATGATAAATCGATTCGCGCTGCAGGAATTGCGGTTACATTTCACAATGATTGACTGTGTTTCAATGACTCTATCAGACAACCAGTCTCCACCGGCTACATTCTTTGTCTTGGTTTCCAATTCTTGAGTTCTCAGATTCGGCGGGATATTATCCCTTTGGGCTAGATGAATGATGTGAAAGTTTCTTACACTTGTCTGAGCGCTGGATAGATGTAGGATTGACTGTCACCTCTAGCTTCTGGTATCATTCTTCATATAACAGTCGGTCTGCTCGCAGGAGGGATTAATGACAAGGGGCAGATCATATCTTGACATTTACAATCAATACTTGCTGGCTTTAGTGTGTCTAAGATGTGTGTGACTGATCAGAGTTTTAGAAGTCCATGGTGGATCTCTTGTTGTCATCCTCCATTCCTATAGTATACCCATGTGCCTGCTCCCTGGTAGACAAGAGGATTTGAGTATCAAAAAGTAAAGTAAAGTAAAGTTTTGTGTTAGATTTGTGGTGTGATAAATAACCTCTTGTATAACAACTTCTTTCTTAAAATTTGTGAGTCGATTTTACCATTATTAATGGCATAATAATGGCATAATGTCAATGGTTTCTAAACAGTTTTCAGTACAATCCATACTTCCTAAATTCTGAGTTGTGCAGGTAAATCTTGTCTGGTGCAGGTAATGTATGATATTACCAGCACCAGTGCACTTAAACAATGTACTTCTTCTTACTTAGGCAGGAATTCAGAAAAAAAAGTAGTTCACTTGGTGACCGCCCGTCACAGCGTCCTATATATTTTGTAACACTGACATTTGAACAATCCACCAGTCGTGTCTGCCTATGCCTCCTACTGTTCAATATCCACACTTCATTAGAAAGCGTGCCGGCGATTGCGTTGTGCAGAATTTAATTCTGGGGTAATGACTATCCATCACACTTGTCAGGTGGCATACATGTAGCTCTGGCATTTTCCAGCTGCACAGAAGCCATTAGAAGTAAAGTAACATTCTTTAAAATAACCCACAACATTGTCGCAATCAACACTCAAACCGGCAGTTTTTTTGCAGCCCACACAGGGGCGTACCCGAGGGAGTCACGCACTTAAATACTGGCCAATAAATACACGCACAGACACCTACAGATTCTCTTTTTTTTCCTGTACTATTCCACAGTGGATCTCCCTGCCCGACTCGGTAGTTATGTCTGCAACTTTAAAGTCCTGAAGCTTTGGATTTCACTTTTGTCATATAACTAATGTGCAGTTATGTGCCATTGTAATAAATTTGACTGTTGGGCACATACATGTATGCCTTAGAAATCAGTATTGGACTCTTCAGAAATCTGATTTATATACTGTGAGAGTGAACAGAGTTTTAAAGAAAGACATTGACGAGCAAATTGCAATGCTATGTAAATACGTTTACTTTTGGGGTGGTAATATCTTCATCGTTTTCACTATGACACCACAAATATGTGTTCTATGTGACGTTTTCCATTTTACTACCAAAATGTTTCAACAATAAACTTCAAACACCTTCACAACTTTCTTTCCTCTTATGACTTGTCAAAACTTTGAAAGTAAATGCATTTGCAGTTACTGTAACTGTTCTTAAACAAAACATTGACGAGTAAATGTTAATGCTGTGTAAATACGTTTACTTTTGGGGTGGTATTATTTTCATGGTTTTCACTATGACACTACAAATATGTGTTCTATATGACACTGTCCATTTTACTACCAAAATGTTTCAACAATAAACTTCAAACACCTTCACAACTTTCTTTCCTCTTACGACTTGTCAAAACTTTAAAAGTAAAATGCATTTGCAGTAACTGTTCTTAAACAAAACATTTTGCTACTAAGTAAAGGAATTATTTGGGGCACATGCTCTGGGTGTTCCATTTGAAAAGTTCAGCCTCCTGTGACATTGTTAGCAACTGAATTACTGAAGCATCTAATGCATCTGTCAGCCTCCATTACGTACTACAGGAACACATGAAAAACAAAACATTTGTTGTAACCCACATGTAGCATAGTGTATTAATCAATCATAGCATTTTGACAAGCTAAGCTATGCTGTGGTTCCATATGGATTTTATTACATTTTATGTCACTGTTTGATTGATCGTAGTGTTTGATACTGTCCCTTTGGCTTTGCTTTAGGCAGATTTGTAGCTCATTGAATTGCCAAAAGTTGAACAAAGCAATATTCATTTCTGAATTGATTAAACCATTTTAGAGCACTTGTATTAAATCAAATGCAGTATTACCTATTTTACCATTATAAAAGTTGTCTAATAAGTTCATACGAAAATGTCAGAATGCAAAAATCATTATTGTCCCAGTAACATTAGTGCAATTGCATATTATTATCACTATTGAATCAGGTCCAAAATGTATTGCAGTGATGTTGATGCTTTAATTTTATATTGTCCTTTGTTTGCTCTGTTCTTCTAGGAAATAATAAGAAGACAACTTCAAAGAGACCTTCTATGAGACCCAAGATGGCACTGATTCTGGAGAGAAGCTTGCTGACACAGCATACACCCAGGTGGTGCCCCAGTACTGGGATAGAGGGTTATCAGACCGTGACACAATTAAGGTAGGGTAATTACCACACCCCTATAGTATTTTCACACTTTCTTACTTAAGCTACATGTTCATGTAATACCAGCAGGGCTGGAAATAACACCTGCGTATATGCAGGATAGTTTAGGTAAAAGTTGGACTTGTGCAGTTCTTTTTTAGTTGTGCAGGTATTTCTGACCTGCACTGGCTATGACAAAACCAGCCCCAGACTTCAGTGGTGGTCAAAAATTGCCTTGCATTCTTAAAAGTACCATCATTGAAGACAGTAGCTGTAACAGGCTAAGATAGCTAAGAATAACACACCTGGCTGTATACTTGCCCAATCTACATACACATTGTGGACTTTCTTCTCAACATGTCTCTCCATGGTGCTGAATTGTTTACTGTTATTAACATCAAACCTTCACATGGTCACCTGGTCTTCTGATGAATCTATACTAAAGTCCTACATTCTAGACTCTAGACTAAATGAAAAAGACAGATTTTGTGACTACAAGTTGGCAGTCTAAATGGTCTCTCTGCAGACACGCAGGTAACTGGACCAGTCACTGGGGATATACCTACTTAGGCTTATCACAACAATTTCCATTCTAAGACCATTGAAAGTATATCAGACCATCTCTTTAATTGTGCCAATGCATCCATAAACACTTCATACTTCCGAGAGGTTTTCACATTTGATATTCCAGTCACAATTACACTCGAACTGTCACCTATACGGATAGCCGTACTGATGATTGAAGAGAGAGGGAAAATTCTAAGATCGTTGAAAGTATACATGTATCAGGCCATCGATATCTCTCCAATTGTACCAATACATTCAGAAAAACTCTTCATACTTCCGAGAGGTTTTCCCATTTGATATTCCAGTCACAATTACACTCGAACTGTCACCTATACGGATGGCCATGTTGATCATAGAAGGGGGGGGGGGGCTTCTAGAACCGTTGAAAGTATATCAGACCATTTCTTTAATTGTGCCAATACATGATGATAGGAGAGAGGGGGTGAAAATTCTAGCACCATTGAAAGTATATCAGACCATCTCTCTATTTGTGCCAATACATTCAGAAAAACTCTTCATACTTCCCAGAGGTTTTCACATTTGATATTCCAGTCACAATTACACTCGAACTGTCACCTATACGGATGGCCGTGTTGATGATAGGAGAGAAGGGGAAAATTGCCTTTCATGGTTTGTTTACTCGATGTCCTCTGAGTACACGGCGCGTCATGCCTCGCTTACGTTCTCACCCGCGTTCGCGCGACTCTCGCACAGACGAAGAGTTACACTTTCCCATCCCCCTCCCTGATTGGATTTTGTCGGATTTCGGTTGAAAGTTAAAGAGCTTGCGAGGTCATTGCAGACTGCAGCGAGGGTTACCGCATCGGTGGCTGCGTTTGGTTGCGTAACTAATTATTTTCCCACGCTAGACGTGCGCGTGTCGCCGTGTTTAAACCCGGCTAGCCACAGCCGGGTGAACTTGAAGGATTATGTAGTTTACCGGGGAGGACTATTGTATAACAGGGTGCTGCCATGGCGTATGGCGGAACAGATGAGCTGTCAAAACGTACCAGAGCAAACAGATTGTGAAGGACTTTCCCATAGCAGAAATAGATGGGCAACGCAGGATTTTTGCAAAGTTACCATAAATTGCTTCCACAATTTTTCTTTCTTATTATTGTAGAAGGATAAGAATGTTGCTGGAATTGTAATTAATGTCCTTGTTTTCAAAATTCTTGCTTGCCTTGTAAAATTCATTTTGTATCGGTGTGTACTCAGTGTTTGGGTTTTATTTTTCTGGACTTCTTTTACCAGTTTGTACTTATATAATAAATAACATGAGAAAAACTTTCTGGTGTCAAAAGGGACATACTTAATGATATAAACTTAAGGTATTACATTTTGAGCACAAAAAAGCTTTGTTATTGTTATGTGTTGTAAATGTCCCCCGAAGTAGTCTTTGGTTATCAGAGCATATCTCGCCTGAAAAATTGTAATGGACATTTTATGACGAAGTTGAAATTGTACCAATCTAAAGGCCACCACTTTTACTGAAGTGTCAATACTTCCAATTAAGTTTACATTTGAACTGTTTGAGCTATGTGCGCTTGGGTCAAATACTTACAGTAGCATCATTTATTGCAAAAGAAGTTTTTCTATAGAGAACTGAAATTATCTACTGTATGACTAAAGTCTAATTATTTGACCATTGGGGCACCACAAAACAACTAGTTTTCTGTTCATGTTTCACTTCTTGTGCCAGTCCATCCTTGATACTATCCTCTCATCTTTTCTCTTCTCTTTCTTCCCCCTTAAACTGCCCCTTGCATTCTTAGTATATGTAGCTTTGGGTAGTTGCAATAACAGTGACACTTGAACATATACCAAAGTTTCTTTGCTGTGTATGGATCTACATGTATGTTTTGTTTGACTCATACTACTATAATTTGAGATGTTGTCTTTGTATAATACTGTGTAATCCCTAGAATCTAATAAATTACTCCAGAGGGCAACATAAAGCATGACTGGGCTTGGAAAATACATTCTGCTATAGTTTCGTGAAGTGGCAGTACAAGTGGCAGAACAAATGATCGTGACAGGCATGAATGGTTACAACTTCCCATATGACATTTAACAACAGGTTACTTCAATGTGACTTTGTCCTTTGATTTGACGAGCAATTTATTAGTTCTGCTCAAGTTGCTGATCCAACGACATTGTCTGGCAGTGAAAAACAACCACTCCTCCAGTTTTTTTTTCAAGGCAGTTGTTGGGATCGCTTCGCAGACTTTCTGGAACCGATTATGGGTTATCTGATTCTGCTTGGATGTTTTCAGTTATCACACAGTCAACTGCAGTGTGCGTTGCTTCTGCTTTGGTTGGTTCACAACAAGCTACCACAGAATAGTGTGCTTTGTGTACTAATTAAGTAGAGCTGTCTTTTCCATAACAAGACCATAACATGCATGTAAATGCACACATAAGCACCGTGACATTTGTCACAGGATTTTTAGCAAGCTATCACGAAACCGACCATCAATGAGGGACTATGACAACAGTTTCTTTCAGGAGACAGCTGAATTTTGTATGACACTTCAACAAATGTGCTCAAATTGGTAGTGTAAACCTGTCCTATGATGACAGGGATGCATGTGTGTACGGTGTATATCACTCCCACACTTGACGTAACTCTTGCGGAAGTTTCAAGGCAGCCGGAATGAAGACAAAGAAACTGCCGTCACTTCCAATCACTGTGACACGAGGTATAATCGAGAACTATGCCGCTAATGAATTATGGGTAATGGTGCGTAGGAAGGAAATGTATGTTGTCTTTAACGTGCTATAAATCACGTCGCGCATCGGCACCGCGTTTCTCGGCGAGGCGAAATTACGCGGGCTCGTTTAGCGACGGAGATTGATGAAGTGCGAGGTGGAAATGGATGGCTTGGATTACGCTCCTCTGCAAACTCGGTAGTTTGAGAGTTTAGATGTATGAGAATTCTTTGCTGACAGACATGTGACGTCCTATTTAGTACGGCTTCGTCCAAAAGTAACGACTGGCTTGCCTAATTGCGTATCCGTTTCTGTGTGAGCCCAACACTAACATACGAGACAATGCACTTTATATACCTGTTGTACTGAATAGAAATGGCGTAGCTGTTGTTAATGGTTGTGCTTTAACATCCTAAGTGCAAATTTGTAAGCCTTATGCCCCGGTAGTAAAAAATTGTTAACTTTGTTTGAACAACTCGAAAGCAACAAAGAAAAGTTGATACAAACTTTAATGTCTTTCCTTACACATTCATTGAACACTTTTACTTTTTCCTAAAATATGTCTTGGCTAGATGCAGCCTGTCTTCAACATATTTGTTCATAAGGCCATACTAATTTGATTTGGTAGTTCTCGGATTTTTACAGCAAAGCAATGAAGCAAACAGGCGAAAACAAGTCATACTTTAAAAGGCAACATACTAAGCTAAGATTACAATTCAGGCAATTAAGTTTGAACCCTTTGAATCAAAATCACTGCATTCATAACTGGAAAGCTTTACCTCTAAGGATTTTCTTCAACTTTTGGTGTCAAGATATGAGCATGTCAGGTTGATTCAGAAGCTGTAGCTATAATATTAGAAAAATGAACCGGGCTAATCTGAGGACAAAAAAAAAATTCCTGTGGCCTAAAATGCATGTTCATGATGGTGAAAACTATGTGTATCTTACAGTGATACAGACAAGCCATAGTTCTCAATTACAACTTGTATGACGTCCACCGAATGCCTGAACTACAGCATAAAATGACAGATTGAATGACTCTCACCGTCGTTCTAATTAGAATAAATTTTCATGGGAGAAGGAAAACTGCTGGAAACGCTGCAGCTGTGTCATCAGTCTGTGCAACTTGACAGATCTAGGACAGGAGTGTAATGTATGTTTATCTGCAGCAGACCTTACACAGATAACCTCCACTCACTCACATCTGTCGCTGCTAAATGGTATCTTCTTTTAATCTGATTCTGATTGTTAGATTACCTGCACCATCACATTTGTCGTAGGTTGTCGCTGTACAAGTTTGTTGCCATAGAAATCTCAGGCAGGTTGTGACCAAGGAGGTCTAGAATATATTTTAAACCTCTTTGCTGTGACAACCAACTACCGACAACCTGAAGGACCTTTTCCTAAAAAAAAAGACAGCGAATTTTGCAGAACAGAGGGAGAACTGTCCCAAGATTGCCCTCAGTTTGCAATCTTCTGATGATCCTTAATGCTGATGTGGTCATAAACCTCCTTTTTTTTTATATTTCTAATTCGCTTCTTTCTCACTTTGGCCTATTGCCAAACAAATATGACAATATACTTGGAGCTTTTAACTACCTTACATGCTTGAAAGTCTTAACATGCATACTCATGAATGCCATACGCGATAAGCCATATGCCATACACGACACACAACTCTTATCTAAATGAAATGCAGCCCATAGATCAATGAGAATTCTTTAACCACAGTGACTTAGAGGATGCAGATTCTTGTGATATCTTTTCTGCTTTATCTTAATCTTGGGTCTCCTGTACTTTTGATTGACATTTGAAGCAGTGGGTTTAACAGATCATCATGATTATCTGTGGGCCTTTGGCTTCAGGTTGGGAACAATCTTTATATGACATCATTCCACAGTTTGCAGTCCTACATTAATTTGTGCATGGCATTGTACAAGTCTTCAAATTCTAAACCACAACTTGAAAAAATGTACTAATTCTTAGATCTTTCTCATGTTTTCATGGAGATAAAACTCTCAGGTAGAATTTTCTTTTCCATCACACCGGATATACACACCAGACCCTAGATACATCAGGAACAGATGTAGGCTTCAAATGCAGGGCTATTTTTAATGTTAGGGATATCCCTGTATAAAAAGATTAAGTCGTCCCTATATTGCACGATTACAGTGGATCTTTCTGTGATGGGGCTAGCATAGCTGTCCTAATACCACACTCCACATGAGTGCATTACCAACAATCCTATCAATAGAATAGAACTCACACAAATGCCTGTGAGCAGCCTACAGGATTTGCCATGAAAATCATAATTATCATATATTGACCCTGCATATGCATAATGGTTGATTTTTTTAAAGACTTTTGTAGATGGTTGTAATTATGATAGATTGTTGGTAGACTGAGGTAGAAATAGTTGGTTAGAACTTTTATTATTTTTAGTTTCCCCAAGGCTACATGTCTGAATCCTCTTAGTTATTAGAAAGGCTTACTTACTTTTTTGTGTGTGTCATCATTTTTGTTTTAAGGAGTTGGCTTAATGTGCTAGTAGTACGAAATAGTCCAAATTAAAGTAAGCCACTTTGACACTTCAATAGAGAAAAAATTGAAGCCAGTGTCTAGAGAATAAAGTTAAGAGTTCTGGACATGCAATTGTCATGATTTTTCATAGTAGATAGTTCTTCTGCTCAGTTTATAAGTTTGGACCCTCTAGTGGTTGTTACAGGAACTGCAGGAGTCTTTTTACATTACTTGTAATTCAATGAAAATAAACCAAATTAAAGTTACCCACTTTGACACTTTAATAGAGGAAAAATTGAAGTCAAGCTCAAAGATAAATGCTATTGTCATGATTTTTCGTAGTAGATAGTTCTTCTGCTCAGGGAAAAGGTCATATAAGTTTGGGCCATCTAGCAGTTGTTACAGGAACTGCAGGAGTCTTTTTTAAATTACCTTCAAAGTTGGGGCGTATCCTGTGGTCGTAGTCACACAGCATGCTGTCCAGGAGGTCAGAGGGCGTGTCCTGTTTCCTCTTACTGATGTCTACTGCACAGTTCTGGACTTCGCAATGTCTGCAGAAAAAAATCACAACTTGCTTAGAACTTGTAGGTTCAGGACATTTCAATTTGAAACCATAAGGGAGGACTTCCACCACCTAAATCTACATAAAAGCTGTAGGGATGTTAACAATTAGGATTTTATGGTCAATTATTCCTCAAGGATTACTTAAGGCTGATTAGAAGACCTCTTTGTATTAATCTTTATTTATCCTAAATGTGGTGGTCAATGTCACTCTTGTACAGAATGATGTATCTAGTGCTGTGAACCTAAACCCACATTTTGGTTCAGGTACGGATTCAAGTCCAGAGGTTAAGGTTCAGTTCTAGACTCGTAAGTCTGGACCTAAGCCCATGGCATATACAAAATTGCATGTTGGCAACCTTGCAATGTTGTCTGGGTGAAACTGTGGCCACATAACAGGGTGGCTGACACTTGAAAATGACCGATGGCATTATGTTTTCTTCATTTTGCTGCACAGATTTTGCAATTTATGGAAGGTTTTAGGTGGTTTAGCAAGAAAAGGGGTATGTGAAATGTCATTTTTTGTAATAAGTCTAGAATTGGGTCTTGGCTTTTACAAAATGTAGGTACATGTATTTTTGGACTTGAACCTATTATTTTTACAAGTCCGTAACCGGCCCAGCAAACTGGTACACAGCACTAGATGTATCACATATAAACCAAGGAGATTTAATGACCACATACAATATGTATGCACATGACCCAGAGGAGTGTAAATCTCCACATTATACTCCTGCCTTTAATGTATGAAGTCCCGCCGAGCATCTAACATTCCCTGCTGCTTTGAAACTTGGTCTGTTTTCCGTCACCCTCAACTTTTATATCCTCCGCGGCAGCCTGCCAAAGCACGAGACTTTGCTACATTAATCCCGCATTTGTCTTCCCGCGCCGGTCTCCGAGGGGCACTTTGATACGTGCTGCCGCGTTTAACGAGGTCCGCCTGCATGTGCGCCGACCGTGTCTCAGGAATCATTGCAGCACTCAGACCCTTCATCCCAGGGCTCAAAATTCAAACCAACGACAAGGATCTCAGCCTTTTCTGTATACAAAAAGGCAGCCAAATTTTGCAGTACAGAGGAACAGCTGTCTTAAGAATGCCTGCAGTTTATGATCCTTAATGCTGATGTGAGCATAAATGTACTAAATGGTTTTCTCTATTTCTGTTCCTTTTTGTACTTTTTGGCCAATTAGTTGCCTTTCTAAAGCCATATGACAATACTTTTGGAGCTTTTTAACTACGCGTGTCATGTACCTTACATGCTTGAAAGTCTTAGCACACAAATATCACTCAGACCCTTCATGCCAGGACTCAAAATTCATTTTTGGGAATAGGTGCACTGGTGCACCCAACCTAAAAAATTAGGTGCACAAACATTTTTTTGGGTGCACCATATAAAACAAAACATAATTACAGATCTTAATGCTCCTCTTCTAAGCTTGAATCTGAAATGGGAGCTACATGTAACTTCAAAATCTTACATAAGAACTTGAATTTTATTATTTTTCTGACGCTTAGATGCCAAGAATATCCTGCACACTATTATTTGATATGTACAAAAATACCTACAAAAATGTTTGGGTGCACCAGTGCACCCACAGAAAAGAATTGGTGCACAGCTCCAATTTTGGGTGCACTAAGGAGCCACTGTACCCAGTATTTCAAGCCCTAGCCTGGCCTGAGCACTGACTGTGTCAGTCAGTAATCGTCTCGCCACTCAGACCCTTCATCCAGTTACACCGACATACGGGAAGCCTCCTGCTTTTGTCACTGTTTGCAGCTCTTTGCTGAAGTCCAGGCTTCGTAATCTGACAGGAACAGAGCATCTTACTCTCATTTTATAGTGCACTCGTTCTCAATTGTCGTGTTTCCTGTAACCTCACTGACCCTGGAAAAAAATGCCAACCCTAGCCTTTTTTTGGGTGGACCCCTGCAAGGGACGTTTTTTGAGCTTATTGACCTTTTGTAGCTCCATGATCTGACACATTAGTGATGAAACGTTGTACAGTTTTCCAACATTGCCGTTGAAAGTATTTAAGTGTACTCATGCATGCAAGTCTTGTAGATTGTTAAACTGTATTAAAATCCGTGTCCATAATATCACCTAGTGAGGGTCCATAATATCGCCACCCTGAGAAATAGTGTGCTTTAAGATATTTTTACTGCAACATACTTTTGGTATGCACTCCTGCACACCTCAAATGTACATACCTAGGGTATGTTGCAGTAAAAATGTCTTTAAGCACACTGTTTCTCAAGGTGGCGATATTATGGACTATGGTGATATTATGGACACGGATGTTAATATTGCAAGAGATCACTGAAGTCAAATAAAAAAAGAAAAAAAAGATAACCCCTACCTACCGACCCCAATTTTTTCAAGACTGAAACAGGAAACATTTTTTTTTTCCTAAGGCCTTACTGTTTGCAGCTCTTTGCTTAAGTCCAGGCTTTGTAATCTGACAGTAACAGAGATTCCTACTGTCAAATTATAGTGCACTTGTTCTCAATTGCTGCTTTAGCTCCATGTAGATTTAGGAGTTAATTATCCAATGTTGTTTGCAGAAGTCCATTCCTTTAATTCCAATGGTGGCGTGTATATAGCAGAGTGCAAATTGTCATGCTGATAGAAGTACTGTAATATGTATTGCTGCATGTAATTGCTATCTTACTGCTTGTTTGAACACATTGGGAGAACTTGGATTGGTGGAAATTTTCACCTCATGTGAACTTTAGAACACAACACTTCTTTCAGAAAAAAGTAGACTAGTAGTAGTATAGGGGCATGCCCTGGTGTGCGATGGTCCAAATACCACTGTCTGCTACAATATTATTAAAAAATTTCAACTGGATGGAGGCCTGGCAAAACTGGATTCTAACGGTTTGCATACTTAGCCACCCTTACCTATGCAGGCCGTAGCAAAGTAACTTTGCACTAGTATGTAGTACATGAAAAAGTGTTAATAAAATATGCTTCACCTTAGTTGAGGATGACAAAAGAAATTAACTTTAGAGTCTTTTGGTAGAGTTGTTTTGTACTTGTACATGCAGCTGAGTCATTCCTCTGATATTTTGTATCAGTTTGGCAAGTATGTTAACACACTCTTTAAATGAAGTTGCTTTATGCCATGCCAAGGGCAGTCTCTAGCCTTGAATTTGAAAAGGAGGCAACATACATGACTTTTTGTACAGTTTATGATATCAATTCTTCATCTTTGGTGACCACCCCTTGGCTAGGTCTTCTGTGAGAGAGGTGTTTCTTACAACTACCCATCATTTTTACAGTCCTGAAAGCTTTGCTGAAGGGTTTACTTTGCATTCATGGAAGTGGCTGTATATCAAACTAAGGTAAATGTTTGTTCTAGTGTGAAAAGGTAGCACTATTTTATAGTGCCATGAAACTGGTTTTGATAGTAAGATGCAGGATATGGCTGATTTTAACATGTTAATTTTGTGATTCTTCACTTTTTAGCATAAGACATTAATGCTGGAAAAACAGGAAAGTTTTGAAGAGGACTCACCATACAAAATTGCAATCACCATGTTAACGTGATGTAGTATGGAATTTTCTGACAGAGGGAGACTTACTTAATGTCATAGTGTCAACCCAACAACATCCCTCCAGCATTTGGAATCCACAATTTGATGGAAATCATGACCAAAAGTTCTCTCCCAACAGCATTTGCGGGAATTCCGAACACCCCAATCTCCTAGCTCTGACATTTGCGAAGCAGACGCAGCGTCTACTCCATCCTGCCACGATTCGTCGCAGAAAACGCGACCGGGCGTATCTCTGACCCGCAAACGGAAGCCGTATTTTCCTCTTTACACAAACGTACCCCCAGGTCAGATTCAAGGAAAGCCCCAAGCTCTAGCCTGTTGAGATAATGGCATATCTGGTGGACGTCCCAACTACTAAGTACATTGTACCTAATACCAGCCCAGAAGAGAACAAGAAATAGCCATGCCTTCAAGTACCAGAGTTATCAACTAAGGATTGGGGTGTTCAAGAATTCATTCTTTCCTAGAACTATCGCAGAGTGGAACTAGCTGTCACTAAGTACAGTAGGGGTATTGTCATTAGATAGTTTCAATGTCTAGAGTTAGAAGTTCAAAGGTAAGGTGTAACAAGTCGATCTGTGTAATATAGCCAGCTGCCGCCGCGCCGCGTGCCTGCGAAGCTGGTGTGTTACGCCGAAGGGCGGTTATACCGGCTTTACAAATACATACAGATATCCTTCATGCCCAAATCGAAATCCCCTCCAAGAGGTTTGAGCCCTGGTATGAAGGCTACGATAAGGAAAGCCATTACTGTTAAAAGTAAGACATTTATCAGATGTAATGGACAGCTGGTGGGATGTCGCGGCCCGTGTGATAACAGACGGATATCCTAAACAAGTTGGAGGTGCTGTTATACAGGGTCAGTTTTTATTGTATGGGCATTTTTCACTGACTGGTCTTTCAGCATGGGGGTGGTATATACATGTACATGTATTTTGTACACTTTCCTGTAGATGAAGTGTTAGTCAACAGTAGAACTGTTACAGTAGTTATTCAGACTCATAGTATTTACATTGTATTCTTGATACATCATATTATATAGTATTTATTGCATGTACGAACTTCAAGGTTTTGTGAACAGTTGGTTTACATTTGTCCAAAGAGGTTGATGTAGTCTAACTACAGGTGTTGTTAAAATCTTATTATAAGAAAAATAAATTGCTGCTATTATATATTGAAGTTGGTGACAACAAGTTTCACTCTGTCTAAAATTTCTAAAAACAAAAGAAATTTGGTTTAGTAATATGCTTTACAACCACTACATACTCATACAGTACATGACATTGTGTAAAAGATACTGTTTTGACTACAACAGTTATGAAGATGGCTGTATATTCAATATTATGCCTTCTAAGTTTTGCTGTGCTTAAATTATTTTTTGCTAACAGGATAATGATTGCTAGTCAAAGTCAGATCAAACGGTTAACGCAGGTGCGGCGAATAGTAACGGGACTTTTATCCCTTCCAATATCTATATAACAGCTCCATTAGAATCTACGATTATTATACTTTCTCATTGATTGTTTTGTCTATTCATCACCGACGATTGAAGTGTGTGCCTGCCGCAATTTTGAAAACCTGCCAAGTTCGGGGATGAAAGGGGATGCCCGGGAAATTTGCCCGCAATTCTTCATCCTCGGCTGCAGTATCGAACTCACCATGCAACAAGTAGATAAAGGTAGAGCAGGGCAGCTGCCTCCATTGTGTAAGGTAACCTTACTACCGATATAAAACCTTACTACTTGTAATAGGCACCGTGACTTGGTGTTCGGGCCAGACCCTCACAGAAGCCTGTAAAGGGCCGTAAAAGAACTGGCTGAGAGATTTTTTTGAGGATAGACTGAGACGAACTATTATGTAACTTTATATACTGTCTCACTGTAAATTGACATCTTCTTTTTTAGTTCTGCATGATTATATATACATGTGTAGAGGCACCTTTTTCAGTTCTACACAGAGTTAAGAGAAGTTTTGACAGATATTTCTTTTGAAAATGAATTAATGTCTACTAGATATAATATACAGATCTAACTTAAAGGAAATACAATTATAATGTAGATATGGCAATATGTTTTCGTTTTCTGAAGAAGTTGTAGTATCCCCCCCCCTCCACTTACCAATGGTTAACTTAATAAGGTAATTTCTCTGTGGTATTGGTGCTTTATGCAAAATATTTCCATTCTTTGTAGGCATTCTAAACAAATATCAAACTTGTAAACAATTCCCCCACCCCCTTTCCATCTGGTTGACTATAAGACATCATTGTTGTTTCGCCTCAAGGACTGTCTTACATGTAATTTTGTGGACCTGAGCTCTGTTCATTTCACAGGGCCATGGACATGATCATCAGTCATCTCACAGTGAGCAGATGTGATTATTGGGCAGGGGGACTTGTTCTCATTAACAATAACAGTTATGTCTGTCAGGGATTCTTCTGAATCAATGTTTACTTTAAAGTGCACTCATGGATGGGAAATACATTCAATTTGTTAGAGTCAGTGTTATTTTCAAACAAAAACCATACTATCTAGTTGGTAACTTTTATGGATTCATTTTTGTGGTAGTTTTTTATCAACATATGCTGTTTTCTTATTCAATTAGCAATACATATGATTGTATATTGTAATCATAAAAATATAATATTAATATTGGCTTAAAAATGGGTATGATGAAAGTTTTTGAATCAGATGTCATTTGTTCAAATGATGGTTGTCAGTTTGTAATTGTCTCCATTTGCCACTTTAATGTTTTAAATGGCTTGTAAAAATCTTATCTGTTATCTATTTATAATGATATGAAATGGGACAGATATTGAGGATCAAAGAAATGGCGAAGCAAAGTTGTACATTTTTTACACAGCTTTGACACGCTAGCTTTGAGAACGAAACAGACTTTTAGGGATAAGCAAGTCTTAGAACGATTATTCCAAGGCAGATTATGTCTTTCAAATTCAACTGCACGAGCTTAAAGTGAAACCATCTCCTCTTAGCGTTGGAAAATTGAAAAGCCCTATCAATTATGCAGGAGTAAAATCCATGAAGCTCCCAAGGCACCAATTTAGGCTACCGTAAACGTTCCTATTTACACAGCATTTTTAATGCGGAGATGAGATCAACCTTGGAAAAGAGGATGGGAGGGGGGGGGCACTGACATTCCAAGTCTTTTCAACAAAGACATGATGAAAGGAGGAAGATCCCGACTTCAAAGTGATAACATAAGTTTAGCAGTGGGAGGGGGGCAGTACATTTGTCCTTGAATGTGTTCTGTCCTTGCCAAGAAGGTGAATGTCTGTGTGTCTTCCCAATAATCCTTTGATTCAAAAAGACATTTTTTTTCGTGTTGGGGAATGATCGGATTTGTTAAAAAATTAAGGCAAAAATTTTGTTTCCATAAAATATCCTGAGGCTCTGAAAGCCTGGCGTAGGTTGTGTTAATCATATTGATTTATCCTGCGAGGCTGACTTGAGTGCCCAACTTGTCTTTCACAGAGTAATGCACATGTGACAGACGGCCCTCCGTGTCAACCATATCATTTGGTGGGAGGGCGCCGTAAAACTGTCAAAGTCAAAACGTGATGCACTCCACTCCGGTCACCTCTCCACAACCCCGTCACTAGCAGAAGTCAAACACAATATAAGTCGCATTTTCTGTAGTAAAATCACCCACTTACGCTATCTGGCTACCTCCCAGATGTGAAGATATGCACAGTATAGAGTGCTGAGGTCTAAAAACAAAATCTCTCAATTCAGATGCAGATAGAACTTCTACTAGTACATGTAGGTTTAGGAACACCACAATTATCCTTGTCGAGCTACATGTGTACTGAATGGCCAGCCTTGTTTGCTCATCAGAATATATTTGTGGTAACTATTTATAGATAATATAATCTTTTGATTGTCAATTATGCCTCAATTCAGTAATGATACTAGTAGCTGCAATGCCATATTATCTGCTGTGTGATTTTTTTATTATTGAAAATAAACCATTCATTCAATAAGCCATGTACAGTGTAGTAGAGAGAGAGAGAAACACCTTCTGGAAAGTATCTGTATCTGACGTGTATTGGTATAGCCAGTATAACAGCCCTTTGGTGTAACACACCAGTTTCGCAGGCACGCGGCACGGCGGCAGCTAGCTATATCACACCAAACTACTTGTTACACTCAATCTTTGCACATTTGATTGCAGGAGTTGTTTAAAGCTTTCTAGTGATGATGCCCCAACTGTGGTTGGTGGCAACGAGTCCCAGTCTACGATAGTTCTGGGGAAATACGAGTTTTTGAATACCTCAATTCTTGGTTGATACATAACTCTGATATTTTCAGGCATGACTGTTTCTTGTTCTTTTCAAGTCATTATATCTCTGGAAGCTGTCCCAAGTCGTTGAACTTATGAATGATTCATTTTCTAATAGGGCAAATTCCTACACAACATGGGAAATAACCTGTCGGCTTGCTGCAGCAGCTGGTCCTTTAAAAGTTGCACCAGTGGTGAGGCCATGAAAATTTTCATGGAGCCACAACCAGATTGGCAGACTCCCAACTGACCAAAGAATGAATTTAGTACATTTGAACTTCAGTAGAACCTTGCAAAGAGGATTGAACCTCCATGGTAGAATTAAGTTTTGCTTTGAAGTTATTTCACTTCGGTCTACACTTTGTTGTGTGTAGGACTTGTCGTAAAGAGCCTGGTCACAGTCATTGTAGGTCGGACTCAATGTATTGTAGGACTCTGATGTCGTAGGATTTTCAAGCATTCCATGACTGCCAAAAGTTTTGAAAATCTATCCAGTTGCTCGAGTAACAGTTTTCATGTGCAAGACAGCATTAGTTTGTTAGAATTCTGCGTGTGTGTGCAAGGCTCAAAATTGTTGAAGTCTCTGCTCATATTGATTTTATGGTTAGGCAACAATAAGAAGGTTTTATCTCGACTTAAAAATGATAGAATCTAGAGTAGACTCTGCTTGTGCTAACTTAAAAGTTATTTAAAGTAACACACAGTAAAATGAAACATTCTATCGTACAGTTACAGTACACTAATATGTTGATGCTACATACTATAAGGTGAGATCAAAATCAGTTAGCAACAAAAGAAAGTTTTGACTGTAGGATTGTAAATTTATTCTTGCCTGTTCATCTATGAACCAAACAACTGAGCAAAAACTGGATATTTCACGATTTTCATTGGATGTTTGGTCAATGTTTCATCTATTTCATCAATTTCATTTACCAATTGCAGACAATAAATTTTTTCTGACACAAAATTTTTAAAGTTTTATAATAGACGGGACATCAGCCTTAAATATGCAAATAATAACCTTAAATGAGAGATTCGGCAAAAGTGTACAATACAGTTTTTTTTATTGCAACATTTAATTACAAAACATAGTGACGCCACACTCAATTTTTAAAGTTATTTATCTAAAATACAGTTTAGTGCAGGCACAGGCATGTTCATGAACCATAATGTTACATTAATATACACATCTGTATTCCCGTGCACACTCACAATCAGGAAAAAGAATTAGCTGGATAGAAATATTTATGCCTGCAGCACTTTTATGCTGAGGCGAATCATTTTCCGTTAATTGGGTGTGCACACAAATTGCTGATTTAATGATTTCACGAGAGCTCGTAGGTAGGAGTAGTTTTACATGTACAATTCCCCCATGTCGGAATTCTCGAAAGTAACGAAGACGTCATCGTGAACAGTAACGGAACTTTAACTTGGACCGCAAAAATTCGATTTCTTGGTTTGTGTATTTTTGCCAGAAAACGACTGAGGAAACAAAACATAGACAGGCTTGTGATAGACGAAAGTGGTATGATAGGAGCCACAATGTTAACATACTTGGCGAGTTTATAACTTAAAAAATGAATTTTGAATTCTTAGTCAAACCACTGCATTGATGAATCCCCCCAAAAATGTAACAGCTAAACTGTATATTGGGCATTGATATGGAAACGTGGGACTATTCATCTAGCTGTTCCGTTCAAAGAAGAAGTCAAACCCCTTAGTGATGTACACCAAGACATCAGATACATCATTCTATTACTTGTCTAGTATATGCACATGTAATATAGATTATCAGACTTTTTTTTACCTTGTTGTGTTCTCTAGCCTTTGGGCACGACTTTGCAAATGAAAATCATTATTTTGTCATCTTTCTGAATGATGGGATCAAAATGTTACTGTAACAATTTTCTACTCTCCAAGCAGAGGTTTGGGTTTTGGGGGTATTTTTTAGCGTGTTTTTAGGCTAATTTTTATCGGGGTTTCTCTTTTGCACTGATTTTTTGGGGGGTTTGGTGGGAAAAAAAATTCAGTGCAAAAGAAAACCCCAAATAAAAAAGCCTAAAAACACGGTAAAAAAATACCCCCAAAACCTAAACCTCTGCTTGGAGAGTAACAATTTTCCCGAGGGGGAAGGGGGCAAATTTCTTGAGTTTTTGCCAGCTCACCAATTCGCATGCATGCAATATATTTCCTAGTATCATCTTCTGACAATGTTTTTGTCAGCTAAAATGCGAGAATATGAGTGATGGTTATTGGATAGAGATTATACAGTACCAGCGGGACCCAGATGGCCAGTATATGAGATAGAACTAATAGCAATACAATGATGGAATAGGTAATTAACATGACAAATGTGGCATGCACACTGATTAAGTCGGCAACATCTGGGCAACTTTTACTTAGCTTTTGTGCAGACTCAAGTATAAGAGACTCAGTACATTGTAAGTTACATACATGTAGTTCATATAAACCTTGACTACCCTCAACACAAAAAGTTTTGAATCATACCAATGAAGAAAGTAACTTGCAACAAACTATCCCCTTATTGGCGTTTAGTTATAAATAGAGTGCATTTGCCTTCTGCAGTGAGTATTGACCGTGGTATGTAAAATTAGATAAAATCCTTAATTGTTGACAGCCCTAGAGCTTTAGCTATGGCTGAACAGTGTTATATATGAGAATGACAGTCTCTGGCACATAATAATTTTTTTATATAGTCACTGTGGTGATAGTAATATCTAGATTGTGCTAACTAGATTTTGGTACTTTGTCAGTTATACCGGGTAATATCATGTTGTTTGACAAAGTTATATACATGTAGCTTGTTTTTTGCCCTTATCAATCGTATTAGTTATGATCATAGTACATGTGTACATTCAATTGTAGAATCCCAAGCTGATTACCATCCTTACACTTCCATTAAAAGAAAACAACATTACCCAAAGTTGTAAGCACTTAATAATCTAATCAAAGACATACAAATCCTAGCTATGCTGCTAGGAAGCGAGTTGCGTAATTCATAATGTTAGTTGTTGGTGTGTTGTAAGCCTGTGAAAAATGACTTGTAGAACTGAAACTGCGCTTGAGTAATGTGTGCCCTTTGAAGGAATTTTGTGGATAGTTGGTGTCTCTCTGTTGCTAATGGAAAGTATGTAATTACGCGATTAAGCATTTCTACCTCGCAAGGAGATGCCCTTTTACGTGTATTTATTTCAGATCTGAGACACCATTAGTCAATTTGTAGAACATGGAGAATGTACAAAAAAATGAGAGAAACTTTCAGGACCTCTTAGATTGTATACAAGATAAGTTTCCTATTTTTGGATTATTACAGCTAAGAGGTGTTAATATTCCTTATGTAGCTAGGTATGTAGTGTATCATAAGCTTCATAATGTGTAATCTTTTACTTACAGTTGTCTTAAAAAGCGAGAAGAAGTTGAACTGTAACTATACCCACATGTAGAACTACTTTCATTATCACCATGACCTGTACTTACATGTAGTACTACATGTGGCTTGTTACTGTTAGAGGTAAATAAAGATAAAACAAGTACAAGCATAATGGCACATTTCTGCCATTGACGTTCCAGTTTATTTTGATGCAAAAATGACAATAAAAAATTAATCAAAAGTTACCTATAGTAATTACTTCAATGAGAGACAGCAATATTGCTTATGTATAGCCTTTGAATTTATGATCATGATATCCTTCCTTTTCACATACATGTCTAAGCCAATGGCATGTTTCTTGCTTATTTCCTTGCTATCTGTATCTGTATCTGTATAGCCGGTATAACCGCCTTCGGCGTAACACACCAGCTTCTGTATCTGTATAGCCGGTATAACCGCCCTTCGGTGTAACACACCAGCTTCTGTATCTGTATAGCCGGTATAACCGCCCTTCGGCGTAACACACCAGCTTTACCAAGTTGTACCAAGTTGAACTTGAAAACACCCTATTATATAACGGTCATGGCATCTCCCCATTGTCCAAACGTGGTTACAAAGCAGCTTCGAATTCAAATTGATGATCCTTATAATAATAGATTTGCCCCAATCTGGAGTAAACCGGCTTCCATGGCCGGTCTAAACTGGCTTCCCCTCTGGAGCTAAGCCGGCTCCCAGGTGGTCCTTTGATTCAATTTCTCTGTCATGTCAACCTGCAGTTGCCAATGAGGTTCTATAACATTCTCACAGCGACAATTGACTGAATCATAAACCAGGCCGGAGGCTGCGAAATGTCATAAATAATGACACTTATTGTGTAATAGGCACGGCACAGCTGCAAGAAGGGTCGCGAGCCCTTCTTATAGAGGTCCTCGTGTCAAATAGTTGAACCGGCAGTAACTTGGAAAGAAACGGTATTAAGGAGCAGACATGGCGCGGAACTTATCGCTCGTAAAGCCGGAGACACTGGGTCGCTCTGAGTTTTATACAGTGTGTGGACTTTTATAGGACTTTATATACATGACATGAAAGCAGGGCTTAGTGGTGTAAAAGGTCACGCACTCTGCAAGTAGATATTATAAACTTTGCTTGTACAAGTGAAGACTCCAGATGTCTTACTGAGGGACGACTGCAATGTTGGTTAGCTTTAGGAATATAGCCAGTGTGCTTGATGTGTACATATATGTAAGAAAGTTCCTACATTTGTCAGACACTACTATGCTAGAGTTTGAAATATAGTTTTGCATTTGCTTAAAACATAATTTATGATTTGGGTCTTAATTCACAAGAGGTAGCTTTTTTATTGCCCTTTCCTCTCTGTAATTTATAACTTCCGTTACGAACCATATCCAGGTAGCTTCCGTTGTGCTTTCCTCAATGTGTAGAAGCGGTGCCTTGGGAACTAACCACAATACTATCAAAGGGATCGCTGTAAAAAAAAATCAAGAGAGTTTGTCCCAGGACAGCCGTGATGAATAATTGAATGCCAACAGTTATGCCCTCCGATAAACTGTTCCTGTCTCCGACGCAGCATGAATTATTTCTCACAAGTTTCAAATTCTCGGGCCAGGCTGTGTTTTTGTTGTTGTCCGGACCTGTAATCGTTTGGATTATAGAATCCGCTTTGGTCACTTGTGTGCAGTTTTACCCAACGGATGGTTCAGTCGCATCCGACCCTACAGACATGCCGATGGTTACATTGAGCATTTCATCAATAATGTAGACAGCCTTCTGTTTGATGTATTCCCTTATTGATCTTTAGGTAGTAAAGTAGCTGCAAACTACTGGGCAACAATTTGAATATCTTCATTTGAGGGGGGATATCTCATGAAACGACGGCCACCTCCGATCACAGATAGCCAGCTTTTATGTCCGCAATGCAGTGCGTCATTTTGGGTGGCTCTTTCGGTTAGCTTTAGTAACCAGGGATGGATAAAGAGTTGATGGAGTTAATGAATTCGGCTTAATTTGTCGGCCATCAATGGTCTGAATCCTGCTGGGATGCCTCCTTTGTTGCTTTGTTGATTGTGAAGTGTTGGAACAATGGTCCGTCCTCCCGCGGCTCTTAACATAATCAAGTTGTCAGTTTGAATGGAATCTAATAGCGTTATGGTAGAGTGACACAAAACCTTGGAATTATTGAGAGAATCATCCTATTCAAAGTATATTGGTCAGAAATGGCACAGAAACAAGAACTGTGTTCTTTCTTTTCACAAATTGACAGATAATTTTTCTCCTAGTTGTCCTTCCTTTTTTTATATTGCCATTCATCTCCTTGTTAAAATATTCCAATATTTGTACATGGAGAAATTTGAATCTATTTCCAAATTAACAAGTTATTAGCTACTTTCTGGAAGAAATTTACTTACGTCACTGCATATTTTTGGCCTTTTTCAGAAGTTTGCATTGCGCAGTAATTTTCTGACTTTCCTCCTACATTCCTTCACATACCAGTGCTGTGTTCTTTCGTTTGATAAAACCTGCATTTCTCCTCTATCTGGTCTCTCAGTCACTGACAAAAGCTAGTTGATACTAGCTGAAACGTCTGACCGTTTCCAAAATCATATCCAGTTGCTTGAGTAACTGCTTTTTGGCATATCTATTACGATGTCTAACCTTCATCGACATAAAGTCCACTTGATTTTACATGTAGACTGTTTACATAAACCATCCCTCCCTCCCCATATCTGTGCCTGAATGGACCAGTCCTGACCATGTGACCATAGTGACCCCAGGTGTTGTTCCCAGAGTTCAATCTTGATAAAGTCCTAAGTATGATAAACCATAGGAACATTACATTGACCTTTTTATAGCCCCTTGTTAAAAGTTGCCCCCCTCCCATGCATCCAAGGTATTGACCTTCCTTCTGGTCCTTTTAGTCGCTGATTGCAATTGATTATTTCTGCCCCTTATAAGACAACATTAGGCCACACCAATTTAATTTGTTGGTTCTCGGATTTTTTCAGAAAAAATATGAAGCGACAGGGCGAAAAAAAATAAAAATAAAAACAGGTCTAGGCATCCTATTATAGGCTTAAATGCTACAAAATGAGCCATGAAGTCAACACAAAAGGCTGGGTTAAAATTTAAACATCGAATTTTGAACTTTTAATCAAACCACTGCAATGATAGATGGGAAAACTGTAACAACTAGGAAGAAAAGGACTTTCCCCAACTGTTGGGGGGCAAAACATGAGCATTTTTCAGTTGATTCAGAACCAGAATCATCTTTTTTTTTTGCAAATCAGAAAAAAACGAAGAGGCGAATCCGAGAACCAACAAATTAAATTGGTGTGCATGTGGCCTTATCACACCATATACATTTGAAGAGAAGAACAGAAGTAGCCAAGTGGAGAATTTCCGCTACAGTCTGAAATAGATAGAGTCTGCAACTTTACCTTTCAAACTTGCATTGTCAAAATAGTCATGTTTGAAAGATTGAACACAAGTACGCACATAGTGGTCTGAATGTTAACGTCTTTGCCAACTTCTGCTAGAGACTGGAATTGCTAATGTCTGCACTGTATTTCACATTTTGGCAAAATCATGAAATAGTAGGAATTTGCCAAAATACATGTCTGAAAGATTGAACGCAATTATACATGTATACGCAGTGGCCAGAATGTAACGTCTTTGCCAAGTTCTACTAGAGACTAGAATACTATCCTAAATAGTTTCTGCAACTGTATTTAATATTTTTACCAAATAGCAGGAATTTTGTCAAAAAACATGTCTGAAAGACTGAACGCAAATGTACAGTTCCTAATGTAATGTCTCAGTCGATATTAGAGTGCGGTAACCTGGCATGTTCGAGAAAGCTGTTACGATCGGATCCCTCCAGGAAACGAACTAGTAACACGGGAGTCGGTAATGCCCTTGTAACTTCCTCTGCAGGCCCGGCTGTACAGAAAAAAGAGATATAGCTGCTATCCCGGCTGATTCTCGGTGCTTTCATGGTAGGGTAGACACCATTACTCTCTCTCGTGTAGCGCATGGGGGAAAATCTATACTGGCGGCAGAGCGTGCATGCCAAGTTTGGCGGCCGCCGCACTTCTTCATAGAACAGGGCTTCTACAGGGCTCGAAATTCATTTTTGGGAATAGGTGCACTGGTGCATCCAACCTAAAAAAATAGGTGCACAAAAAATTATTTGGGTGCACCATATAAAACAAAACGTAATTACAGATCTTACTGCTCCTCTTCTGAGCTTGAATCTGAAATGGGAACTTCAAAATCCAAGAATTTACTATTTTTCTGACACTTAGATGCCAAGACTATTCTGCATATGTACAAAAATACCAACAAAAATATTTGGGTGCACTGGTGCATGCACCCACAGAAAAGAATTGGGTGCACAGCTCCAATTTTGGGTGCACTTTAAGGTGCACATGTACCCAGTATTTGGAGCCCTGATTCTAAGTGGAAATGCGTGTACTGCAGCTAGCGGGTACGTAGGGGGAGGGTATCATTACAGTTTTGAATAAACTTGGAGGCTGGATGTGACCTGAATGAAATTAAAGAAGGCCAGGAACTGTTTTGATAAAATTAATGTACTACATACATGTACACGTACATTTGGATATTAATTAGGGACAAGTCACTATATATCTTCCTGGAGTCCACAATGTTGAAACAGTATAACTGTTACAACAGAAATGCGTGGCAATTTATACTATAAAACTAACATGAGCTGAACTCAAAATCAGAGTGATAATCAAAATAACAAATTATACAACAAAATATCCATTTGGTTGATTTAACAGAGAAACTCAGGTAACGCAACTCCACAAAGTCCCTATTAGTACTATAATCAATTATGGTAAATACGATGTGTACCAGAGGTAATGAAACAAGGTAAACGAGCCTATAGGAACTTGCAGCAACATTTGGTCAATAAGAATAAAACATTGTCCACAAACATGTCACGATTTACATCAGGCTCTAGAATTACATTAAAATGCAGCCGTGTAATCCAAGGCAAAGACCAGCTTCAAGAGCACATGGAATACATATACCTCTCAAAAGGTCCCCTTCTGTGTCAACCTGATTTATATGTTGGCATTGGCCGTACAGCTATTAGCATTCTTTTCAGCGTCCACGTTTGGTGCCTGTCGGAGCATTGATCAGAGTTTTTCCTTAGGATTAATAGAGGTTGTATAGAGTCACCGTAAGGGAACGACATGTACATACGAGTAGGTGATACAGCAAGTTATGAATGTCAGCGGTTCAAAAAAAAAAGAAGTTTGATTTGTTAATGTCAGGTAAGAAGACTAGAAGACTCACTAAAAGTCTTTTTTTGTCTGGGCACTGAGGTATTGTTTTGGGTGGCTGAGTTCTAGCAGGCTTGCGTGCGTCTGTTTGTCCAAGTACGTTTCCCTGTCCTTGGTACTAAATGTGTAATCTTTAACTACCAAGTTTCCCTGTCCTTGGTACTGAATGTGTAATCTTTAACTAAAATGTTTCCCTGTCCTTGGTACTGAATTTAGTAGTTAGAGATGCATATGGAGGGTGGGAAGTGATTTGGATAGTTGATTGATAGGGAGTTCATGACAGATGGGAGTGAGTGGTAGCTGGATGGTATGTGGAGGAATTCAGGAAGTGCTGTAAAATTACAGTAATATATAATATCCAATTGGGTTACATCATACAGTCCCATCATCCAAGTTCATCTGAGTTGGTTAAATACATGAAGAAAATTAAACTGTTCCTCCAACTCAAAAAGAAATTAGCTCACCAGAAATTTTCGACTGAATCCCTCAGTCGTCATCAGCTTTTTGACCCAAGTGCTGCATGTGGACACATGACTTTTAGCTAGCTTCGAGTTGGAGAACAGTTTAATTTTCTTGTAACCAAAACACTTCTTGGAGGCCTATGAACTTACAAAATTGTGTGTGTGTGTACTCCCAGCAAAGTCTGAAATCTCTTTATTTTTTCTTGTTTACATTCAGTGAAATGAAGCTCATTGGTTTTCACTTTCAAAACACGTCCATGATAATGTGTCTGCAGCTCAAAGAACAGATTGAAGTAGTATACATAGTAAGACAGCTTACCGATGACACACTAAGATTCCGTAATACACTATGTGCTATGATTAAAATGCAAATGAAGACACCAATATGGCCGGCAGTATATATCTTTTGCTATGATGACATTCTCTTCATCGATAGGAGAATTGATCGACGAAAAGATTACGATCATGAAAATGAATTTGGCCCAAACATCGTAGCCAAATCATTGATCCTAGCAAACATCTTTTATCTAGATCTCGTCGTATACTTTAGGAAAAAAAAACCCTCAGAAGAATCGGACCCGGATAATCACAAAATCAGTAAAGATGATAAAGGCTGGATGAAGGCAAGCTCAATTTATTCCGGACCCTATCTAGATCTGGGGAGTGTTCAATACCAATCAATCCTGAACTGATGTGACAATCAAACAGATATGAAGCCACGATAACGGTAAAGTCATTTAAAGTGGGATCAGTAGTCCCTGATAGAGTTCTCGCAGCCAGGCCCCCTCAAAAGGCATCAGGCATGAGCTGAAATCGTAATTAGGCCAAACCAATTTAATTTCTTGGTTAATGGATTCGCCCGCTTCATTTTTTTTTGATTTGCAAAAATAATAATAATAATTCAGAATCAACTGCAAAATGCCCATATTTTGCCCTGAACAGTTGAAAACAGTCCTTTTCTTGTTACAGACTTATTCCATCTTTCAATGCAGTGGTGTCATTAAAAGTTGAAATTCATTGTTTAAATTTTGAAACAGCCTGGTGTGTTGACTTCATGGCTCCTATCGTACCATTTTGGGCAATAATAGGATGCCTAGGCCTGTCCGCCCGCTCCATTATTTTTCTAGAAAAATCCGTTAACCAAGAAATTAACATGGTGTGGCCTTAGGTCCAGAAAGACCCTATTTGCTTTTGATATCAGTACCTAGAAAAGGATAGAGTTCTCCCAGCCAGGCTCCCACAAAAGGCATCATGCATGAGGTGAAACCGTAATTAGGTCCAGCAAGACTCTATTTGCTTTTGATATCAGTAGTAGAAAAGAAGTCGGGCGATAGGGTCGGTATAAATGTAAAATAGTGCACTGGCAGTTTGTTTAATCTTGAATAGAGTACTGCAGGATTTTGTTTGGTGACTGAAAATCAGGCCAAATGCCATAAGCTTCCTCTATCTATATATACAGTTTTCTAAGTCTCTTCCTCTGTTGAAATAAGGTTTTGGTGTAACAAGTTCTGACAAAAAAAAAAAAGGAATCAAGAATGGAGTAATATGTTAAGACTGGCTCTTTCTGAATATTTTGCTGAAAACTAATGATAATTGGAAAAAACGTTAAACAACGTAAAGTTGCACTCTTTAATTTTTGTTTCGATTCCAAGCATTCGGCAAACAGTTTGAGACAAGCGTGTTAACCACCTCAAATAAAGATCAAAAACCTCTTGACCGATTCTTCATTCCCTCGTCGTAGGTCTGCTTAAGGTTATTGGATTCTTCCATATCCATTACGGACCATTGGAAGAAATGAAGAGAGTTTCCCAGGGTCTAAATAAAGCTGACAGATCGCTATCGTGATCGCACAGGAAGTGAGTTATGAAGGAATCGTCACGACGAACGCTGCAATCAGCCGCACCGGACCTCGGGCGATTTGTTGCAATATATCTGCTGACTGCCAGTACGTCGAAAACCCCTAGTTTGTGTAATTAATTCCAGAGCCAACTTTCCTCTGTTGAGGCTCCCAGCTCAAAAGCTTTGAATGATGATAAGCTTTATTGTTTCAGATAGGTGCTATCGAGTCCGATATACATGTCGCTGCTTCCTCGAGGGCCTATGAACACTTCTTGACAAAGTCCACTACGATCAGTCAGTTTGGTGAAATACATGACTGTACAGCCTGACAAATAGAATTATGTACACTGTAACATTACTTTGTTAAGGACAGAGTTAGTGGTACATTTTGTAACTCTGCAAGGTTCTAGCCAGGATATTATTTTTACAGAGTTTTACGTTTTTACATAAATTTTTCAGTCAAAAATTTCTGGTGCATTTGTTTTTGAGTTGGAGAACGGTTTAATTTTCTTCATTCTTACATAGTGACTATGGATGACTTACTAGAATTCTGCACTGTTACATTTAGGCAATTATGTTTCTAAAAAGATGGAACATGATAGCTATTAAAAGGGAAAAATTAGGATCATGAAGGTTTTGTCGGAATGCATGTGACACTGTGATAAAAGAATGGGTATTGTTGGACTGTAGCTTCTTCAGGGACATACACAAGTTGCTTTTTTGTTGCATTGCACTAACTAGTGTCAATCAATCTTTTTTCAATTATCATAATTCATTTCCATATATTATCCATAACCATTAATACAATTACATGAAAAAATTTGCTCCATTTTAATATTGCAGAGGCTCAGGTGACAAGATGTCTCAGTCTATTAAACAGAACCATGTCTTTTGATTTAATATATGACTGCCTTATTTTTTTTATACTCATTCCCAGTGTAACTTTGATTTTTGAATTCATCAATTTAAAATATTTTCTGGTTTAAGTTAAACCAAGTATGTTGAAAATGGCTTAACTACATTTTTGTAGACCTGGTTATTTCATAAAGACCCCAGGAAACGATAAATAAACATGACAAATGTCCTCAATTTCCATTTTTGGGGTAATTTCCCTTCATTTACACAAATTGAACGTGCATCAAAATGTCATCATGGAGATGTGATCGGCTGTGAAACCATTTACATGAAAATTTGACATTTATTACTGCTAAATGCAGAAATGATTTACTCTAGATAGTAACGATGCTGTAATGATGCAGCTGTATTTTTCTCTGTTTTTAAGAATGGAGCCAAAGCAGCAAGAAATACCAGAAAATAGTAAAACTAATACTGCTATCAGGGTCATGTATTGTATAGCTTTCTTTCTACACAATTACAATACTATAGTCTTTCCCAAAAACAAAAATATAAAGATCTGAAGTAAAAGCCATATAATTATAAGACTTGTGTTACACGAAGTCGCCCTGCATAAAAAATGCCCCTATATCTCCACTGTGCACACAATAGAGAAAGAAATACTAGCCTTACAGTATGTAGTATTGCCTATGTTACACGACGGTCTGCACACAATGGAGGATTCCCTGTATAGTAAAACGTCCTTGCCCTTTTCCAACAGTAAGTACTGGTAAGTACTTTCCCCAAATAGCAAGAAATAGGATATCTTAGACTTCTAGGTAGTAGACAATTCTTCCAGGAAGTCTTAAGAGTTTGCTTGACGTCCTTGACCTCTAGATTCCTGCTGCCAAATTCTGAGAACTTAAACCTCACATTTTCAGATTCTGAAGCAGATATGACACAAACCCACAGGTCAGCCACCCAAAACAATACTTCTTAGCCAGAAATTATGTAGATTACTGTAGTAAATATCATAAATTAAAAATAAAAGCGAGACGAGTCCTTAATAAAGAATTAGTCCTTGCCCTTTTCCCTTTTGTAGGTTAAGGGGATTAGAGGTATTCCAAATTGGTATTAGTAGCTGAGCTGACAACAATCATATTGTGCAGAGCATCATAAATTATATCATTTTACAGCCTTCTCTCTTATGGAATGCCCTAGAAATGATGCTTTATGAATTTACAGAAATAAACTACCGGTATTCACATTAATTTACATCTCAAAAGACTCGATGCTATAGACATGCTATTATAGATATTAATTTATATTCAATTGCAACAACAGCTAATGTTCTCACAATGCAAAAATGTGTAAATACATAAAAGAATCTGATGGTTTTATTACTACTGCCCCACTGGGCAACTTGGTTCCAAAGAAGCACTGGGGTCCAACAGCGCCGAGCGGACCACATCGAGCCCTAATCCGTGCCGACAATCCCGGCAGAGCCATGCATATTTCATGAAGGGAGAAGAGCAAAGCGGAGGTAAAAGTTTTCTGATGGCCCGTGGATAGGGAAACGCTAAACGTTCCCCGCTGGGAACGCCAATCTTTTGAAATATTTGGGCTCCAATAAATAAGCATCGCTCGGTGTTGACTAGAGCGTCATTAGCGCTAAAGATTTTTCTGGTCTCTCCGGAGGTTTTTGAGGTAAGACCGTTTAGACGGCGGCTGATGGATCAAAAGTAATCATATTTGTTATGGATTAAGCAATCGTTGATCACAACAAAATGCATTTTAATTGCCGCCCATATATCATAAGGATGATATGGTTTTAAATCATGCTGCTCCTTTATGAAAAGCTTGTTGTGGGCATTGGAATGATGACTTCACAGTGAGGAAAAATTAATGTATTTTGCAACCTAGTTTTATGTACATTTGTTTTCTATTAATATTTTTTGTAGAATTTGTACTGGTCAACAGTATACACAGCATAACAGTTTTATGTAAAAAATATTATCATAAGGGTTTTTCATAGTTTTAGTTACGATAATGCCTGGACAGATGAAATAATCATAATATTTATGGCAAAAATTAGTCAGACATAACAAAACACAGAGCTTATTTCAATTAAGATAAGAATTTTCTAATTGCTTGTAAAAGAAAAATCCTTTCTAAATCCTTTCTATCAAACACTGTAAGGAAACTTGCTTTGGGGACAATCATAATATATGTAGCCAAGAACAGAACTGCAGATATTTTATGGTAGAAATCATACATCTGCCAACATCGATGTGTATAGCATGATACATTGTAGCAAAGTGTGCCAAGCTATTATAATGCTTTACCATTGTGTCATTTGAATAATAGCCGAGGAGCTATATCATTCATAGGAAACATTGCATCTAACGCAGTCTTTCACACGGGGTCACAAAGAACACATCTCGAATTCCGCCCTTCTCATCTTTCATAATTGAATTCTTTTTTCTCTTAAGTGCGTCATTCCGGAGCCTCTCAGTAACGATCGGCACCCTATCGCTTTAATTGACACGCTGCCTGTTCCCTTTCAGTCACTGCCATAAATCTTACACAGAAGGTGTATCATCTACGAGAAAAGCATTGAAGAATTTCGACGCATATAGACTACTTTCCGGTACAACATTTATAGTTTTCACCTTCTTTTCCTTGAAGTGTAACTCTCGTGTGTGAGATGGATTTAGCAGTTTTGACTTATTCCCGCTTTTTGGTTCTTCTGATTAGCAAGTTTGCCCTTAATTCCTGCTTGTGGGACTTCAGATTAGCAAATTTGCCCTTAATTCTTACTTTGTGGGTCTTCCGATTAGCAAATTTGGCCCTATTTCTGCTATGTGGGTCTTCAGATTAGCAAATTTGCCGTATTCCAGCTTTGTGGATCTTCCGATTAGCAATTTTGGTCCATTCTTGCTTCGTGCGTCTTCCCGGGAGAATGGGAGAATCGCACAAAAGAGCAAAGTGGGTTGTAGTCAATACCAAACCAATCAAGCCCGTAATTAGCCTTCCCATACGTTAACAACTCTAACAACATGTGCAGTCCGGGACAGGCGGCACGGTCAGACAAATCTTAGGTCAGTCGAGAACTCACCCGATCCGTCCGAGGTGGAGAAGTAGACACGGCAAGAGAGTGAGAGAGGAGCCGAATGGAACTGCAGATATTTTATGGTAGAAATCATACTGCCAACATCGATGTACATGTATATGCTATTATTGTAGCATGATTACATTGTAGCAAAGTGTACCAAGCACGCTTAGACAAATCTTAGGGCAATCGAGTACTTACCCGATCCGTCCGAGATGGAAAAGTAGACACGACAAGAAGAGAGTGAGAGGAGCCGCTCGGCGGTTAAGCCCCATCCTGCTCCTCTGGGAACGCCGCACGGCCGTGTAAAAATAAAAACCAACTCAGCGCCGGAGTTTCAGGATGGGGGTAATTTCACGTGTGGAGTGACGGCATGCTGCTTTTCTACTAGTTTACTCGGCACTGCGAGCCCCCATCAGCCTCCAAGGGAACACTGCTCATTTGCATAAACAGACAAGGCAAGAGGCACAGGTGGTGCGTACCACTTCCGGAAGAGGGGTGTCCCTTTTTTGTTAACACTTTTACCTCATCTAAGTCAGCTTTCAAGACAAAGGATGGTCAGCCTGTTTGTCTTTATAAAGAGGAAAAATGACTTTGTCACACTTTGCTGGAATTAGCGCGAAAGAAACTTTGCAGCGACATCCGAGCGACGAAATACATTGCCAGGTCCCAGAGGTGGGAGATGCCACTGCTCAGGGTAGGGGGGGTCAGCCCCGGGAAGTTTTATTGCCCCTCAGACAGGCCCCAGATGGTTGCCTGATGGACGCTAAATCTATTCCTGATCTACTCAGAGGTCGCATTGATTTTACGTCCCGCGTATACACCACATACCGGGTTTGGACGGGGGGGGGGGACAAGATTTATCATTATGAAATGGACTAGACTATATTTATGGCTCGTACCTACCTCCTCTCCCTTGGGTTTCTTCCCAACCTGCTGTTTCTGTCTGGTCTAAGGGATGGACCATTATATCTGTTACAGGAGGCCCAAACCTTGAGGGGACACGGAACAAAATTATTGCGACATCCTGCTTTATATATATTAGCAAGCAACTAAAAATTTTTAAAGAAAGGAATGATCTTGGCATGGTGTTGTTTTAGTGCAAGGTTTACTGATTTTGCTTCCTTTCAATTGATATCTAATACATACAATTTTTTTAATACAGTACAGTTATAATCCAACATGTGCAAAGATATAGTCCATTTTTTAATTACCATTAATTGTTATGTGTTATTTGAATACTAGCTGAAATAACTGAGAAACAATGTTTACTGAATCAGATATTGCTTCATTTCAGTTTATGACTTCACAATTCTTTGTTGAACTTACATAATACAATACAGTTGGCAATGTTGAGTGATACACTTCATAGGTATTGTTGATAAAGTTTCTGCTGCCATCTGCAAATGCCAGCTTTAAAACAATTGGAGAGCAATCGCATACATGTACAATGTAGTATTACATAGCTGTAGTCCTTTCAGAAGAGGAAATACAGGCATGTGCTTGCAGTTCCAGGTCAGTGTTGTAAAGGTGCAATGAATGAATTAGCCAAAGATCTACATCCCTTTTGTTAAGAGTTCCATTAATACCTATTATGTAGGCAAGTGACTTTTTAAGTCTACTTGTTTGTTTTGGACACTGTTTTTTTGCTAGTGGATTCAGTTATCTTCCTGCAAAAGGCTGTAGATGGGCCACCAAAACATCGGAAGGAAAAATTTTGATGAAGAAAACTCAAGATTCAAATTATATATTTTATTGTTGTAGATAGTTACATTGTTATGTAGCACTGTATGAACAAAGGAATGTTAACTTCATACACATTCCCTTTAACAATTGCAACATGATGATGTATTTCTCATATAATATAAGGGAACAGCACAATATAGATATCCTTTTGTATTACTAGATGATGGTTAGAAAACAGAACGCTTGTGTCATAACCATAACAGTCTTGCATGCGGAAAATTCCCAGTGGGAGGAACAGGCTTAAATCGCTCTTGATGTTATCGCTTTCAAGTCGACCTCAAATCAGGCCGGGCTATTCTTCACGTCCGTGTTGTTATCATTATACCGCTGTTATCATTATGTACAGGCTTTGGAGATCTCACCCAGGCTCCAAATTCATTTTTGGGAATACATATGTGTAGGCCCGCATGCCCTTTTCCGTAGAGCGTAATCGGCCGTTTTGATTCTACGTCGAGCATTGACAGACCGCTCTAATTATGAGTAGCGAAAAGTACTATAACAATGATGGCGACAGGTGCAGGAAAAAGAACGTTCAGGAATTATTTGTTAACTGTAATGATAAGTTTACGGTACAGAAGTGACAGTGAAAACAGTGAACATAACAGTACAGTGAAAATATTAAGGAATTACTGTATATATATTATATACACTACCAAAAATGCCAATCTTGTTTTTCTTCAGAGAAGAAAACTTTTCTTCCACTGAGAAAATTATTCTTCACCCAAGAAAAAAATCTTGTCCATGAGACAAGAATTTCAAGAAACTGCATTTTAGCATATTTTTCTTGTGGTAAGATTTCTTTTCTTATGTATCTTGAACTAAATATCCTTAGAATATTATTCTTGCAGTAAGAATTTCTAAGTTTTCTAGAAAACCATTCTGTACACAAGAAAAGATTTCTTGAACTAAGATCTAACTCTTCTTGTAGCAAGAAAAATATTCTCCCCACAAGAAAAGATTTCTTGAACTAAGAGCTAACTGTTCTTGTAGCAAGAAAACCATTCTGCCCACAAGAAGAGATTTCTTGAACTAAGATCTAACTCTTCTTATGGCAAGAAAACCATTCTGTACACAAGAAAATATTTCTTGAACTAAGAGCTAACTGTTCTTGTAGCAAGAAAACCATTCTCCCCACAAGACAAAGTTTTCTTGAACTATTATCTAACTCTTCTTGTGGCAAGAAAGCCATTCTCCACGCAAGGAAAGATTTCTTGAACTAAGATCTAACTGTTCTTGTAGTAAGAAAACCATTCTCCCCACAAGAAAAGACTTCTTGAACTAACATCTAACTGTTCTTGTGGCAAGAAAACCATTCTGTACACAAGAAAAGATTTCTTGAACTATGAGCTAACTGTTCTTGTAGCAAGAAAACCATTCTGTACAGAAGAAAATATTCTTGAACTTAGAGCTAACTGTTCTTGTAGCAAGAAAACCATTCTGTACACAAGAAAGGATTCTTGAAATAAGAGCTGACTCTGTTCTTGTAGCAAGAAAACCATTCTGCCCACAAGAAAAGAAATGTATATAGTGCTACCTAAATATAAAACAGACAATAATGTATAGCAACTAAATGTTATTTTGAAAAGCATTTGGACAGTATAGAGATGTTTATTATCACATTGATTTTTGTACAATGTATCTAATTAAAAATATAAAATCAGTCCATCAACATTCTTGGAATGGAAACAGTTTCACAGTAACTTTCAAAATATTATACGATGTAACTAACAAGCCATTATGATTTCAGAATACAGATCGTATCACATTCTAATCAGAAGCATATTCAGCAAAAACTGCAGTTTTCGCAAATAGAATTGACAAAGTCACACCCTTTGGACACCTGAAAAACAACAGGAAAGACCTGTGTTAGTTTGCATGCGAGCACTGAAGGCAACAAGTCAAAAGAGGATGCTAAAATACTATTTTTATTACTTGGAGTAAACAATTTAAAATTATATCATAAAGCACTGTAATAAACTTTACTATACAATACACCAGAGATATATGATTTGACTTTGAATCAACCCCAATGGCATTGTAACATTATTTGGGCTATGAAGTCTAAAAACAATGTCAACAGATCTTATAGGTGGGGAGGGGGGCGCACTTACCTTTCATCTGTTTGGTTTCATGCTTTTTCTGTTGCAAAGTTGGTTTCTTCAGCAAGCTGACCACGATCACCATTGCTTCACATGTACACAAGGTCCTTTTTGATTTGATTTTGACTTCAAATCTGACATGAGTCAGTAACTGACAAAAATAAGTAACCAGCGCGGCTCCCACATCTGACTTATGTTCAAAACCCCCTAACTGCATTCTGGGATTTGAATCAACCAATCAGGGGTTTAGAAAAGGTCACATGACAAGAAAAAACTAGAAAAAAGTTCTTACATCATCTTGAACATTACCAGGCAAAATGAGAATCATCTTTCTTAAACTTTATGGTATTTTCTTAAATGTTGCTTAGAAAAACAAGAATGGCCTTTCTTAAACTTTCTAGGGCAGAAAATCAAGAATGTTTAAGAATATAATACTAGCCATATTTTCAGCCTAATCAAAGATTAATTTTATATGAGACTTTCTTGTTTTTTATCAGTATTTGTCAAGAAAGATAAGAACTTAATTCTTGTATTTTCTTAAATGTTGCCAAGAAAAACAAGAATGATCTTTCTTAAGCTTTCTAGTCAAGAAAAACAAGAAACTTTAAGAAAGAAACACTAAGCAGAGCTTTATTCTAATAATAGATTTAGATAATTAAATTTCTTGCTTTTCCAATCAGTGTTTGCCAAGAAAGGCAAAAACCAAATTCTTGTATTTTCTTAAACATTGCAAAGAAAAACAAGAATGGCCTTTTTCAATCGTTCTAGGTAACATGAACAAGAAAGTTTTTGACATACACAAGAAAAAAAACTTAAATCTGATCACTTTGATGTCAGGTAAGAAAGAAATCTTCCATGGAGATTAAATAAGAAAATTTAACTAAGTCTGAGGGAATTTTAAGATTAAAAGAATTTTAATCTTGTAACTTAGAATCTTTCCTAGAAATATTGTCTTTACTAAAGAAATTTCAAGATTACAAGAATTCTAATCTTGTAAGTTAGAATCTCCTCTAGAAATATTTCTTCACCGAAGAAAAATCAAGATTTAAAGAAGCCTATTTTAAAAAATTATCTCCACTCAAGAAAAATGAGAAAATTGTTCTTGGTGCAAGAATGTAGGTATACAGAAAATTTATTTTTTTCTTATTATTCTCCCCCAAAGAAAAATTTTCTTCCCATGAGAAAATAAGAAAAACAAGAAAAAGCATTTTTGGTAGTGTATACATATATAATATATAATTATATGTTTGTTATACAAATGCCCACAGCATTTTATAATATTGTACAAACAGGTGCATAGTACACGTATGGTGTAATAATGTATGTAATGTTGCCATTTACCAATACCATTTACATGTACCTATTACCAATGATGACACTACAATGTACATGTAGTTCATAATTAATGATTAAATGTATCCAGGTGTAAGATTTGTTTTCAAAAAGAATTTCATTTTTTGACGAAACAAACAAAGATTATCATACATCTTCTCCCTTTAGCCGAATGGAAGAAGTACATGTATATGTACTCTACTGCATTCCCCTTTATCACCAGCGAGAATTCATTCTAATCTAATTCCTAACATAATCAATTCGCCATATAGCTTTCATAGTCAAGTTTGTAAAGCTTAATGTCAGTACGGCAACTCTACTATGATCATAAAACGAGTCCGATTTCCCCCAATTGCTTCCCGCACTGCGTATACCCAGTTGTGCACTTTTGCAAGCATTGGCTCTCTTGATGGTAGGGTAATTCAGTTATGTCCTAGATTGTCTGAATTGTGGCCGGTACGCGCTCTCTAGTCATAAATATAAAATGAGCTGAAAACAGCTGAATGGTCTGTAATTTGGACCAGGCTAAATCGCCGCTCGGCGAGGGCTAGTCTTGTATGCAGCTGTGGCACTGGGTTTGGGAGGAACGGTTCATTTATTTATGAGGGGGGGTACATAACTGTATAAAAGCTACAAAGGGGCTATTACATGTGGCGTCCTCAGAGGAACGATTGGCCGTATCGTTAGCATTCAATAAGAGATGACAGGAAAAAATGGGGAGGGGCGGGGGCATGAGAAAAAGACTATATGGGCTGACAAATCTTGGAAAAGGATTTTGAAAAAAAAACATAGTAAATACACAAGCTGTCTTTTATTTGCAAGACTATACAGTGAACAAGATTTTATTGACTCGAATTAAGCTACACACCCAGGTTCATATAAGAATTTTTCAATCCATTTTTGTTCATCTTTTTTTAACCTATAAATGTTAAGCAAGAAAGTAATGGATCATAAAGATATTGTTTTATTGTACTGCATTCTACATTGAAGTCTTTACAGTGTCTTTCCTTAAATGGTACCCAATGAAATTTGAACCTTTTTACAGTTTGGGATATAGTGAGTTAGTATGGAATATTAGTGTGTGGCTCTGACTTTGAACTTCACATTGAGAGGGCTGTAAGGAAGTCCACAGTCGTCAAGAAAGTTCAGTTGAGGTCGTTGGTCTTCTTCTATATATGATATAAAAGAGCAAGATTATTTATAGTCAAATTACAATAAATTTCACAGACTGGACCACCTCACAACCTAACATCAGATCCCACATGAACCATGGAATGATGTATCATACAAGGCCATATATAGCTGAAATGGGCTTAAAGAAAGTTCAAAGGCATCAAGAAAGTTCAGTTGAGGTTGTTGGTCTTCTTGTGTAAAAGAGCAGGAGACTATTTATAGTGAGATTACCGGTACAACGCATTTCACAGATTGGACCACCTCCCATAACCTAACATCAGATCTTACATGTTGTATATATGAACCATGTAATTATATGTCATAGGAAGGCTGTTGAAGTTTGGTAGGTTCAACTGAGGACACTCTAGGTTACTGCCTTCATGAGGCTAAAACATTTTTACACTAAACAGATTCTGAACCAAAGTTTGAAGTCAACAAATAGTTACCAATTTTTTTTCTTTTATTTCAGAGATGAGGCATGCTTGAAGAGGAATGTTATTTAGGTAAGGTAAGCAAGTTTTTGTTTAGGATCTTAATTTCAAGAAGTTATTTTCTCGAGTCTTCATTTTCATATAGACTCATCAAAATGAAACTTTAGTTCTCATGTAGACAGGCTTCTGTTTTTTGTGAGTTTTAAAGTCTCTGCAACATTACAATGTATAACCTTAATATGTCTTCTTTAGAAACTCACAACAATATCAGATTCCAACATAACATTGACTACGTCATTTGTACTATAATGATTATAATACAAATGGCGTACTAGTCAATGTTAGGTTGGAATCTAGGTAAGGTTTCAGCATAAGAAAAGTTCCCAAATAGATACAACTGTTACAACAATATATTAACAGTACAAACTGTTGTTAAGCTAGGATTTTTATAACTTTCTATCATTCAAGTTTCAACAAAAGAAACAGCACTCAGTCTGACCTCACAACAGTTTCACAACAATGCAAATACGTCACGGGTGTTGAGCTAAGATTTGGGTAATTTCCTTTTAACAAAAGAAGCAGCAATTGTACGTCTTAAGAAGGATAAGAAGGTGATGATTGTGTCCGGTGTCCTTGAGGCAGATAAAGGTCACCCTATTGTTAAATGATCCTTTAGTCAGAGTGTGACACTCAACATGTTGTGTATAGTGTCTTGTACAGGGATTGCCCTACATATATTTTTCGATGCCCATATGTTCCAAACATGACGGGTACAATCATGTTCATTAGACAGGGCTAAAAATGCCATCCTGCATATGCAGGTAAAATTGAAGCCGTGCAGGTACATGTAATTTCTTTTAGTGTCTGCCTGCACCAAATTAACCAGGACCACATTATGCATGTTTACTGCATTTCAAAAGTTACATTGTACATGTACATGTACCTAATACCTGCAACTGATTCAGTACAAACCAGTAGAGATATACATGCTTATATCGAGCCCTGAAATTTAGAGCTACTAGTATTAGGGTTAGGCCTAGGAAGAGAAATGTTGTGTTTCCAGTTTCCCTAGAAAAAAACTGCTGACCCAAGCCTTCAATTTCTGTTTAGGTCAACAGCTGACAGCATTTCAAACAATGACTGATAAAAAGTTCCTTAGTTTTTAGCACAATTTTGTATCTCTCAAAAGATTTTGTATCGCCCAAAATTGACAAATGAAGCTGACACATGGTTTGGAATCCATGTTTTAAATTAGTATGAAGAAGTCCTGCCAATATTCATAGCCTTACTACTTTTGTATATGTTTGCCTATATGTTGTACATGAATATACAAGAAAGGCCATCTCAATTGATAACTGGTACATGCTAGGTTAGACAGTTGAAATTGATAGTTTTACCCTAAATGAATTGTTACAATGACGAAACACAATGGCAGAAAATTTATTGCCCGTGTGTGCGTGTTTGATGTTGAAAGCGAAACGTAATAACGACATGCGACATCGTGTGCAGTTCTTAATGTTAGCAATTAGCGTATTGCACACGTCAGGGCATTAAGATACTACAGCTGGTGTCAGGACTTGTTTCATCGGACATTAACCTCTTCACACCAGCTGAAGGTGCTTTCTTTCTTGTGCGAAGAGTTTGCTAATTGGGAATGAAGTTCCCCATTCATTGTCCTTTGTGCGGAACCCATTTACATTTAGCTATCGTGGGGTTTATAATACTGCAATGGAATGGTGGCAACATTTCTGCAAGGCTTGCAAATTTCTCGGTTTTTGTCATGATACTCAGCAAAGTGGTGCTAGATTCTAGCACCACTTTGCTGAGTATCATGACACAGCTAGATACTTCAAGGAGTGGAATGAACTTGAGCCCAGTGTGGCGGAGGCGAAGTCCATCTCCCAGTTCAAAGCAGAGCTGGGACGGGCTTCACTGCATTGAGCTGCCTCCCTGTCCTTGTACATATGTAAATATGTGTAATACTAACACCATTGATTTCACTTGTCCTGTCCTTGCACTTGTCTACGTCCACCCCTACCCTACCCTTTGTTTGCAGACAGTCACTAATCTGCGCAGCTGCTAATAATCCTCTTCTTAGAGGGATGAGCAGTACCGAAGATGATGATGATACTTAAGGTGCTAGATAAAGCTATTTCAGCTGCATCCATGCACGTAGAGGTTATGCTCTGGATTGATAATTTTTTCCGATTGACACAAGCAATAACAATCCTGTCTATATTGACCACCTGTCCACATAGACCAGATTTTATTTGTGAGTGATCTGCTAGGGCAGTCTTGGCTCTAGTATTAAAAGCACTGGCCATGGAGTCTAGCCTGGGTTCCATCCTGGTTAGTTTACGTCCGCTCCTACAGTGGTGGTAGCGACTGTAGGAGCGGACGTAAACTAACCAGGATGGAACCCAGGCTACATGGAGTCATGACTGCTTGATTTTAGTTGCTCTTATTAGAAAGATTCCATGCTTGAACACAAATCGTGATAAGATATGGTTTGCTGATTGTGACTTTAACTATCTCTAATCTTTGTTATCGAAACATTGATTTTTCCTTTCAATGTCTAGATTTTGACAAAAGCATTAAACTATATACATATGTATGTACTATATACATATGTGTGAAATGACTAAACAACTTTATTTATTTATATACATACATGTATGTATGATATGACCTGGTCATCATTTTGATCTATGAAGAAGTTACTAATAGGACTATTTTTACTGTAAAACCCTGCAGCTGTGTAATGTTATAACACAGAAGATGGTTGACAATTATATCATGTGCTTGTCAATCTTTTATGAGCGTCATTGGTTTGTACACTTTAATTGTTCATTTATCGTAAAATTTCTCATGCAAGGCCAGATGGCTAATAATTGTTGAGCAATTCCTCATAAAACTGTTGGAGTGTTCTGCAAATGCCTGGTTGGAAATATCCCAAAGTAAGAGAGAACATTCATTGCAGCTACGGCTTTGCTAGTTATTAAGTCAAAAGTCTGTAAAACTTGGCATCACTAGTTCTCTGAGTGAATGCCATACCATTCCCTTGTCTGTATACTATAGCAGAAGTTGAGCTTAGCTTGAGTTTGTTGTTGTACAGTTGCCCTATTGCCTAGTTCTCTGAGTGAATGCCGTACCATTCCCTTTCTATATACTATAGTTGCAGAATTAATCAGTTGAGCTTAGCTAGAGTCTGTTGTCATACAGTTGCCCTATTGCCTAGCTCTCTGAGTGAATGCCGTACCAATCCCCCTGGGACCACAGTGATGTATTGTACGGCCTGACCTCCGGGTGATAACAATTCATCTGGTCCCCCCTGCCTGCTCCGCACCGCTTACTTATCGGCCATCTTGGAACAACATCAAGGTGAGACGTAATTCTATTAGCAAATCAGGGGCTCTCCCGGGACGACCTTAATTGATTTTGTATCAGGGTACTTGAGCTGCGAGACCTTGACACAACGCGCTGCGGCACACCTATGTCATCTTATCTACGGCAAAGTCATTTATATTCCCGACCGTGCAGAAAACATTGCGTTGAAAGGAGATCGTCGCCCTTTGATTAATAGCTTTGAACCTGGATGTGATTTTTTTCTTTCGCCCCCTTTGTAAGGTGTTTTGACAGGTGTCACAAAAATGCGTCTAACCCGAAAGTTATCTTTGATACTTAGAATTATTGTCATTTGTGCACAAAGATTAAAATACTTGCACAAACCATGATTTTTCATTTACTAGTAGCCTTTTGCCTCTGGATTCTGAAAGTGTGTGACATCACGTAAAGAGGTGTCAATAGAATTTAAATGTTTACCCAACAATTGTCTTTGCTAAGCCCATCTGCACCAAAAGACTGGTAAATGTGATTTTCCATTAGATTCTGCCTTTTGACTTATTTTAAAAGCTGTCAAAAGAATTAACAGTTTACCCAATGATTGTGTTTATAAGAAAATGACTACGGTACCCCCAAAAAAATCAAAATTTGGCCTGGTGCAGGATTCTACATCTTATCAGTAACCGTTTTCAGTTATAATTTAACATTTTTTCTCCATGATTTTTGATATACATTAAGATAGTGTTGTCTCAATTTAGTATGTAGATACATGTAAGTGACTAGATTATTGACTAATCTTCAAAAAATCTGTTTTTCAAGCCCGAAAATCTGCATTGGTTGCTGATATACCAGCAAACTGCAGTTTAATGATGGTAATTTGCTGGTATTCAATCTGTTGTGCTGCTGCACAGCTGCGATATTCATTATTAATCAGGACTTCATTAGTGCAATGAAAGCTGTCTCGTGAACAATCAATGATCCTGACGGCTAAAGCAACGATCAGCAGTTTTGTATTAATCGCGTCGTACCGTCCCTAACTTTGTTTGTACTGTACTTTAATGCTATGATTTATCTTCCATTAGTGGTATTAAAAAGAATCGTTAATTTGATCTGCAAATGAAATGTCATCTATGTGCCTTTTAGACTCTTTCTGGTTTCGTTGATGAAGGTTAGACATCCTGGTATGATGAGATACATTGTACTTCTGAAAATTGTTATTCAAGCAACTGGAGCATTTTCAAAAACTGTCCGACATTTTCAAGTAGCATCCACTACAGTAACTTTTTTGTCAGATATCTTCAAGTACATGGATCTCAAGGAAGTGTTTTGGGTTTTTGTGAATGTGCAGAGGATGGTAATAATATGATTTAGATTAATCAAGTATTACAAAACTCCCTGAATTCCTCCGCATACCCCCCCCCCACTTACAAATGTACTCCCACATGCTGGATCACCTTCAGATGTGACCTGCCAGTCAATCAACTGTCAAAATCACATCCCACCCACCATGAGATCAAAGCTAACACAAACCCACAGCTCAGCCACCCAAAAACAATACTTATGCCCCAGGAAGTAATTATTCCACCGTTGGCACGAGCTGTAATACATTGCATTATCAGAATACGGGAGGGAGGGACACGTTCCCAAACAATCGTTCTTACCCAATTAATGCGTAATGGTCGCTCTGGAATTCCCGTCAGGGGCGGGTTAACGAGAAACAGAATCTTTCCTGGCCCCTCTGGCACTTCCGTCCCAGACTCCAGTCTCCTGTAAAAGTCTGGGTCTAAAGTAAACTTTGTAGCTAGGAGAAGAACTAGCATGAAATGCAGGAAAAATTTATTATCTCAAAAAGTGATTTTTACTCACAAAGGGCAAATACGATCATACTATCATAATATAGTGATACTGTTGATTAGTTTTTGTCTTAATTGATGTCTTCCTGGCATGGGAGTATTGTTTTGGGTGGCTGAGCTGTGGGTTTGTCCGGACAGAGTAGGTTGACAGCACATGGAATTTGGGAAGATTGACAGGCAGAATGATAGGTCAGAGTTTAGACATGGGGCGAAAGTAGTAAGAGATCTCGAAGTCTGGGCAGGAATGTTCAACATTTGGAGAATTCAGGAAACCAAGGAGTGCAAATCTGAATTTTCATTCCTGGTAGTCTGAAATAACTTAATCTTGAATTACTTTCCTGTTGATGTTACAGTTTGTATATGAAACTACCTTCCAACAAGAAGAATTGCTGTGTCAGTGTGAATGCCATTCAGGAAGGATGCCCATGTCTTTGTGAATGTCATTCAGGTCTAGTGAAGTCTACAACATGTGTGTCATTGTGACAATCATTTAGCAAAAAAGGATGGCAGTGTCAGTGTGAATGTCGTTCAGACAGGGTGCCTATGGCAGTGTGAATGTCATTTAGGTCCAGTGAAGGCTGTAACATGTAATTTGTCATTGTGACTACTATTTCACAAGAGGGAAGTGAATGTTGTTATTAGATAAGTAAGGGGACTTATATCAGTGTGAATGTCACTCTGGTCCACTGAAGGCTATGTCATTGTGATCTACTATTCTGTTAGAAGTACGAAGGTTGTTTAATTTAGGGGGAATGTGCCAGTGTGAATGCCATTCAGTACCAAGGACAGGCATACATACTAGTTAACATTAAAGACTACCATCACCAGACAATTAAACCCTCACCACTTAAAGTTTATTATAGTAAGTATGTTTTCCTATGTCAGTGTGGATGGCATTCAGTACCAAGGACAGCCAATGTTCCAAATATCTTTTTCTGCATACAAAGTAATATTGAAGACTACCTGCACCATTCAAATTTCACTGCACCACTTTTAGTGTAGGATGTATGGTTTCCTATGTCAGTGTTAATGCCATTCAGTACCAAGGACAGCCAAGGCTTGAAATTTTTTTCTGCATGCTAAAAAGTTCTACATGTAATTTTACCTACACCACTTTAAGTTTAGTAAGTATATTTTCCTATATCAGTGTTAATGGCATTCAGCACCAAGGACAGATATTAAGTGAGTGACTTATTATTTGATAGTGGTTTCAACTTTGCCAGCATGACCAAAGACATGACTAAATAATGTTAGTGTAAATAGCACTTTAGCAGGGTACCTACATCAGGACAGTATGAGTGAAATTAATGGCTTTTACAATACCACAATTAAGCAATATGGTAACTGTTAAATTTGTGCAAGGGGGGCAGATTTTTTTTATTTTTGATGAATTTTTTTTTGTTAAGTCAGCATTTAACTTGCAGCAAGTCCTGTGATTTGTTTTTAAGTATACAAGACAGATATGTAGTGATGTAACCTCAGCTTGAATCAATTTTCACTTTGAGTGAACCTAATACATTCGTCATCATTGTATAGCACCCACATCTAATTCATTCTAATAGAAACTTACCCTAAATTGTTCTCCGTGGCCCATTTTGCTGTGAAGTCACAAAGCGACCAAAGTGGTGATATATATATATCTTCATTTAGCACCTCAATTCTTCTCCATTTAATGATTTAGCTTGTCGCACGTATGTAGGTTAATGTTCCAACATTCTGTCTGTCTTCTGGACTGTGCACATTTTGTATCCATTAACAATCCCCGATGGACTACTCTTTTTCCTTACGTGCAGCTTTCTGTACTGTGTCTTAACCTGTCATCCTTTATTTCAACTTCAAACCAAAAGTTTATGTTGTTATCATGGATTGATTCTTTGTAATGTTTATTTAGATTTTTTTGTAAAATTTGCATTTTTTAATGAAATGCTGCAGCAACTCCTGTAAAACTAGATTGACCTCTGCCCTGGATGACCTGACCTTTGTACTCCTTTGACCCTTTAATGGTTCGTAGGTTGATGGTGTGTTTTAAAGAGATGTATTATTGCAATTAAAATCCCCGCATGACAAAATAATAGATACATGTAGGTCGATATTTAAAGATCTTTAACGTGCTTGAGGTGTGGCTCTCAAACACAGGACCTCTTGACTAACTCTGTCCTATCTGAGAGAATATGTCCCTCACTGACCATGCTGGTAGTACTTATTTTCACCTGAGTTGAGTAAAGAAAATTGTTGTTAAATGCCTTTTCCAAGAGCACAACTTTGGGGACCGCCAAGGATTCGAACCCAGAACCTTCAGATTGTGGGGTCGTGTGGCGTAGCGGCAGAGTACTCGACTCGGAACCCAGAGATCCTCGGTTCAAGTCCCGACATGCCACCGATCTTGTGCCCTTGGGAAAGGCACTTTACACGACTTTCCTCACTTAACTCAAGTGAAAATGAGTATTGTCCTGTTCCGTATTTGTCCTCTGTGTTGGTGACGGTATAAGATAAGTGCTGTTGATATAACTTGAGTGTGCCGTCACCATGTCCAGTCATGAAATGTTGGAATATAAAAAAAACCCCTTCAGATTCCAAGTCAACAACAACCCTGACCACACGACCACCCTGCCACCTTCTGACCGTTTTCATGTAAAAACATTATTCTGGATGACCTTTTCATGAATTATCACAAAGAATTGACCTTTTAGTTTTAGGTCCATCACTGGGTTTCGGACAAAACTGGCAACAGGGCACGTTGGTCAGTGTATTTCCATCAATATGAGCATTATGCATGTTATATTGAGGACCTGGGGTAGTAGTTGTGTCAGGGGGTCACTGGCCCGAGCTGTCACCTTCCATTTGTTTCCGACGGGTGACCCAGTTTGTGGTTTTGGAGATAATCGAGTTAGAAATGTTTAATCTCTTCTACTACTAGTGGCTTATGCATCACTGACTAAATCAAATCTGCATGACTGACGTTTGGCTAATAATTATAGGCATAGGTGGGTTACGGATTTTAAGGCTTCCCCCCAAAACATCCATTTTGCAATTGGCTTATAATTTTGTATGATGTTATTATGATTGAAATGATATCTGATAGCTTAGCTATGATAATATTGTTTCTGTGTGTATGCATGAAAGTGGCCAAGTTGAAACTAAAACCAAATTTGGGATAGCAGTAAGCGGGCAGTGTATGGAGGAATTCAGGAAGTGGTGTGGTGTAATGCCTGTGATTGAATTTCATCCTACAATCCCATCCATAATTCCAATACATTCACAAAAACCCAAAACACTCCCCGGAGGTCTGTTAACTCGAAGTTCATGAAAACCTAAAAAAGTACTTATTAGAAGTCTGAAATCTAACTGATTTCTTGTCATATGGCAACATTGAGCTCTTTGCTGTTAAACTTATTGCTTTAGGGGCAAAGCACAATCTCAGCAGGATAAAAATTAAAACACACACTTGTGTGCACGTTGTCACTAAAGAGTGTTTTTGCATATACTGTCCTGTCCTAGCAACTTTCTTTTACAACTAACAAATAAGACAAGTGCTGTTACACATTATACCTGACCGCTCTTTTTATTTCATTTTCATGATCCTCGATTGTTCAGAGAGCAGAGAAGTCAAAGGACACGACATGGAAGGTGACAGGCTGCCAGCTCTGACCAAAAGGCCTCCATACGGCACAACAATGGACAGGTGATGGATAACCTTATTAATAATTCCCAAGTTTAGCCTTGAGGCCTAGGAAAAAAATGTTGTGTTTCCTGTTTCCTGACCGACCCTAGAAAAAGCTGCCAACCTTAGCCTTTTTTGGGGTGGACCCCTGCAAGGGACAAATTTTTCTAGCTGATCATCCTTTTCTAGCTCTGTGATCTGACATGTGAGTGATCAAACATTGTACAATCAGTTTTCCAACATTGACATTGAAAATATAAGTATCCTCATGCAAGGTTTACTTTGTTAAACTGTACTATAAGTTCAATCACTAAAAAAAAAGATAATCCCTACCTACTGACCCTAATTTTTTTCAGGACTGAAACAGGAAACGCAACATTTTTTTCCTAGGCCCGAGTCGTTACAACAACAGAGGCCAGGAGTCAAAGAACATGACACTGCTGGGCTGACAGCCTGCCAATTCAAACTCGGGCGGCAAAAGCGCTGCCACGCACATTTGATGGATTACTCTATCCATCATCTTCAAGTTTATCCTGAAAGCTGGAAGCATTAAAGATAGCAGAAGGTTTATAACCAGACGGGGTGATCTTCTTATCAGTGGCTGATCTCGGGATCATGCCTTCTGGTGTCACAAATTAAACCACCAGTCCTTTATAATCGGCCTTGATGGTTTTTTTTAGGGTTAGGAATAGATTTTGTCCCTGTTAGGTCACGCAAATTTTATTCCTCTACTATTAGAATAATATTATTGCAGCACGAGAAGTTATGTGTAGTTTTAAATAGTGTCAACAGCCTGGTGTCAATATTCATTTATCCATCTAAGATTTGTGCTTTCCTAGAACTAGATCTCTCTCTCTCTCTTTCGCTATTGTCATTATCAGAATATTATTAGATACATTTTAAGTAAGGCATGTTAGTCTTGTGGTTAGGGTTTGTTGACTCAGAATCTAAAGGTTCTGGGTTTGAATCCCTGGCAGGCCCCACTGTCGTGTCCTTTGGAAAAGCAGTTTACGGCTTTTTCCTCACACAACTTAGGTGAAAATCAGTATCTAGCTTTAGTTATGGACGTCCTATTGGAGGAAACATAAAGCCAGCGGTCCATAGTTAAATCAAGCTAGTAGGAGCTTAGAATCTAGATTTTGTGCATTTGCCTTTTGTTGTTTTCTTTCAAGTCATACTTTTACGTAACATGTATCATTCATTGACGTATATAAAGTCATAGTGACATGCAACTTTGGAATCCATCCAATGAAAACTTTCAGGAACATTAAATCATCTTCTTTAGCATAGCATCTGTACAAAGTCTGTTCTATTCAACTGTTGAGGAACCGCATATCTTTGGTTGTATCAAAGAGATATAGCCATGAGCTGACTGAAGCCACTCAGCTCAGTTTTAACCCCACTGGTGGGATGGGTATTAAACATCTGTTGCTGAGATTTAGATAGAGTAAGACTAGTGGATACTAGTCCTATCTGGTGGGAGGGAGTGGGGGGTTAACCAGGTTTAAACCCAAACTGATAAAGAAAGAGACTACAGAAGTTAAGATACCCTGTGTGCTACTGGCCCCAGTAAGGTCATACTATGTTAGCACATGTCTGGAAAATAACAGTTTGAAAATAGTACTTAGGACATAGGGATTTTCTTCGTACACATCCGGTAATGTTTCTTACCTGCTTATTATGTTTCCCTGCCTTAACTTTCTTTTTTAATTATTTACTTCATCAGTCACCAGAAAACAAGGCTCATGGGAGCCACTTACAATGTTTTGGGTTGCAGAACAGCCAGTGAGGACAGATGTTTGTTGACCTTCGACTTGAAGAGTTAAGGTTATACTCATAGGGGAAGCAATCACGAGGTAGCTTATTCCAAAGTGATGTTGTTCTTGGAAAGAAGCTTTCAGCTTAACTTATCAGAAGCTGTAGCACTGTTGTTTTAAGCTTTCTTTGGTGTCAGTGTCATAATGATTCTATTGGTCATTTTTGTTGTAGTTTACAATTGACTTTGAAAAATGAAGTACATATTATTATGAAGAACACTTTTTAATGCATTATCATACTTATATAATTACATCATCATTTCCTAACACATAATGATTCTATTGGTCTCTTTTGTAGTTAACAATTGTCTTTGAAAAAAGAAATACATATTTATTATTATAATGGAGAACACTTTTTAATGCATTATCATACTCATATCTATTACATCATCATCTCCTGACACGGATTTTGGTTTTAAAATCAATAACTGATATGTAAATGAGATGAGATTTGTAATGATTTTTTGTACTAATCTGACAGTGATAAATTAGCGGGCAGGTTTTTTCGTCCCAAGGGGAGAAGTTAGAAAACTGGTCAGTGTACTGTGTCCGAGATATAGATGTCAAATGTCCTTATAGATTAAGTCACATTACATGTATTACATACACTCACTCATACTAACACACACACATTCACGCACACACACACACACACACACAAAGTAGCACACACACACACACACATGCACGCACACACACACACGGACACACGCGTACATGCCCCCTTCCCGAGCCTTGAAGCACTATTTCTTAATAATCTTTTACCTTAGTTTAAAAACAGTGTGTCCATACCATGATCATGATGATGTTATAACTTTCCAAAAAGATACAAAACTTGCAGTTTGTTTAGCACCAGTGTTTGGCTCCTACGCCAAGAAATTTGATAAAAAGTCATCCAAATTCAATATACATTTTTATAATCTTCTCTACCTTGCTAACCAACTGATCTCTATAGGTATAGCCAGTATAACCGCCCTTTGAAACACGTTGCTATATCACACCGAAATTCAATGACGTGTTACTCCTACCGGGGGTAACCCTTGAACATCTAACTCTAAACATTGTTTAAAGCTGTCTAATGATAATGCCTCTACTGTACTTGGTGACAGCGAGTTCCACTCTGCAATAGGTCTAGGAAAGAATGAATTAAATTTTATGAACACCTCAATCCTTGGTTGATAACTCTGGTACTTTAAGGCATGGCTATTTCTTGTTCTCTTCTGGGCTGGATTTCCTCTATAGTTCACCACAGTTTGACTGCAGCATATTGCAGATAAAATTGGTCCATCTTTCTAATTCAGACTGACCCACCAGTTCCTAAGGGGACATTTCCGACCATGGCCCAAGGGAAGCATTAAAAATCGTATCTCACTATGTCAGCTGCTTTACCATGTGTGGAATTGCCCATTAGAAGCAGTATTTGTGAGTCGTTGAGCTTCTTTTGAATAGGTCCATGTCAGAAAAGATGACTCTGTAGATTGAGTGTACTTGGACAGGGCAGTTCTCATGGTTAGGAGGCCCAGAGTCTACATTTTGTATGTTTTAGAGTACTAAGTTTTACAGCCTGGGTGCCATCCGATTTGTAACGGCAATCCCGAAAATCGGGGTTGCCATGGTTTGTGTTGTTGACTCAATCCCCCAATAAAAGCCAGTGCTGTATCCTTGGGAAGGACACGTAGGCATTTTAACACCCATTTCCTCCAAAAGCTTAGGTGAAAATTGAAATTCGGTTAGGGACATCCTCTTGGATGGGACATTAAGTCTAAGGTCCTGTGTTTGAAGGGAGCCACACCTCAAGCATGTTAAAGATTGAGGTGAAAATTGAAATTCGGTTAGGGACGTAGTGTTGGATGGGACATTAATAATTATAAGTCAAAGGTCCCTTGTTTGAGGAGAGCCACACCTCAAGCATATTAAAGATTGGGCCCAGTCAGCCCCTGACAGTGAGAGATCGTATAACACAGGCTAAACCCTTTCTTCAGATCGTATTGAAGTGAGCCTCCTCTGCTAGAAGAGTTTGAAAGCTCTACAACAAGCCATGCTTGTCTCTCTGTAATTAATCATTTCTCTCTACAATGTAAAAGGTCAAGGTTCACAGAGGTCATGTCCAAGACATGCCGCAGTCGTGACCTCAGGTCACCCAGTAAATGATTGACCCTCTGCGGACAAAAGAAGCCCCAAAAAGACGTCACACGATTTCTGAAGCCCACATACTAATTACAGTATCGGGAAATAGCTAGGGCTATACTGAGAACAATATAGGGACCTTGTCTCCTGTATTGATCTGTGTCAGAGTTGAACTAGAAGTTGGAGTTGGGTCAAGACGGGCGTCTTGTGTTAAAAGGATTTCCTGGCAGGTAATTTCACCATCTCGCTGGACAATCTACGGAGGGGCTGTACATCCTTGTTTGGAAGACAGGATAAGTTATATGCCGTCGGGAACAATCAGTAGTATAGCCCCATTGTTCTATTGTTTGAGAAACTTGTGCAATTTGTCAAACAACTATCATAATGATGAGCAGTAGCTCCATTGTTCTTTTGTTTAAAAAGTTCCTGACAATGCACAATGCTTTCCTTTATTCCGTAAGTCACTATACAAGAAGGCTATTAATCACAATCATGCATTAATCAAGATACCGCAATGTGATTAAAAGTCCTTCCCTGCATTGAAACATTGTCATGCTTAACCCCGGCAATGTTTTTTGATACTTCATTCAAAAGATGAATCGGGTCATGACAATAAAGAAAGGCCTTTTGACATGAATTGATCCTCGGTGTAATGCCTTCCTCTGCCAGGCCTTTGTTGGAAATTCTAAAGAAAGTGCTCAATTAAGGACCTCCTCAAATAAGCTCTTTCAATGAGTGCTCTCACTGAATCAATCCTGATGCCAGCTTCAATACAGTCATTTGTCTGCCAGGTACAATAGACAGCAGCTTGGCTGCCGTACAACTACAGGGCATTTCTATGACAGGGTTCTAGCTAGGATTTAATTTTAGCGTAGTGGTACTGGCCGCATGTCGAGGGAGCGAAGCGACCAAGAGGGGGGATGGGGCAGAGCTTTTAAAAAATTGAGCTAAAAAAGGGGCCATTTGAGGGATACCCAAAGGGAAAAAATGTTATTTCTAAGGTATGTACAATGTATCCTTGATTGGTAATTTTTCACATTTGATCTGGCATTCTTGAAGAAAGAAATACAGCCACAAAGCCCCTATGCTGTATTGAAAATTTAGCGTAGGGGGTCAAAATTATTGCGTAGGGGGGGGGAATTTAGCGTAAGGGGTGAAAATTTTAGCAAAGGGGGCCCCTAGGCTACTTTGCGCTAGCTAGAACCCTGCATGATGGCTGTTTGGGGGTTATCGGAAAGTGGACATTTTGGGATTTGGGATTGAAATCTGCTGTTTGAGCATCATGTTTAGTTATTTATATTTTTTACCGGCATGTTTAGGCTTGTTTGTTTGTTTGTGCTTTATCAATGATATGACTATGAATTCATTTTTTCAATGTTACTTGCACCTGGCCAGTGCAGAAAAAGTATTTCGTGCCCAGAATGTTATACTGTAGCAGTTACATATTAAGAATTTTTATTTTTCAAATTATTACCAAAAATCAAAAAAGGAACATATTCAACGGAAAAGGTTGGGGCGTGAGCTTGTCCTTACAACAGTTTCATGGCCTACATATTTTGATGTACTGAAATATTGATCATGCGAATGTCCCTTTCAATTCTCCACGTATGATTAGTGTCCGTTAAATATGGCCTGCACAGCAAAATTGGGGAGCCAAATCGATATATATTCACTGGTTCGGAAAAAATGTTTTGCTGTAGAATTGGCCGATAAGTCATCATTGCACATCTAGATCATCAATCTTGACTTTTAATGATGATTTCTGTATTGAAAGTGTTGCTAAATGAAAACACTGCCAACTATGGTCATCTTTATCTAATTATTTAATATCTATTTTGAATATTAGAATATTTTACATGTAAGGCCACACCAATTTAATTTGTTGGTTCTCGGATTCGCCTCTTCGTTTTTTTCTGATTTGCAAAAAAAAATAAAAAATTTGATTCTGGTCCTGAATCAACTGAAAAATGCTCATGTTTTGCCCACAACAGTTGAGGAAAGTCCTTTTCTTCCTAGTTGTTACAGTTTTCCCATCTATCATTGCAGTGGTTTGATTAAAAGTTCAAAATTCAATGTTTAAATTTTAACCCAGCCTTTTGTGTTGACTTCATGGCTCATTCCATAGCATTTAAGCCTATAATAGGATGCCTAACACCTGTTTTTATTTTTATTTTTTTTCGCCCTGTCGCTTCATATTTTTTATGAAAAAATCCGAGAACCAACAAATTAAATTGGTGTGGCCTTATAGTTCAATCACGTCACATATTCCATTGATTAACAAGGCAATCAGAGATAGCAGACTTCGCTCCCTCAAGCAGATCACTCACAAACTGCAGTGAAGGAGCACACAGACAGACAGACAAGCTAAAACAATACTTTACTTCTTAGGGGTGACCAAGAAATGCAATTTTAGTATATGGACACCAACCTGTCCTTGGTGCTGAAAGGGTAACAGTTGTAACTCTGCAACTTTCCGTTACCTCTTTCATTCCAAAACAACTTGTACCATAAAGCCATGGGTACCATATTGCCAAATAAAGCTGAAAAAGACTTATAAGAAATATAAAAAAGGATGCTTAGGCTCATTTTTTCCCAGCCCACTTTATTGATTTCCTGCAAAAATCTGCAAAGAAACAAATTGTCGTGGCCTTTTTTATCAGAAAGCGTTACCTTTCAAATTTCCCATGGAGTTCATAGACCTTTTATTTGTGAACTCTGCATCATAGATGGCCTTCAATTCTTGCCTGCCATGTTGTGTCTTTATGGTCTATCAAAATGTCCAAAGGAGTCTTTATTTACAAGATTTTATACAACAGAAGCCACTTAATAGTCTCAGAAGTGCAGAGGAGCTGTCACATTAGCCCCAGGGCTTCCTGAGGGGCTTATTAACCCCCACCCTGACTCTCTCAAAACTTGTGACCTTCCTGACACAGACCTATATTCCAGAATAATGGCACCACATCAGAAACTACTAGTACTATAATGATGCTTTCAAACTTTTGTTGCCATCAAGTTTTCAGTGTTAATCAAACAGCACAGGCATTGAAAAGGGTGTTGCCGTCTTTCTTTTTTTTATTTGAAAGTGGCACCCGTTAAAGCTGGGTAAAAGAACTTTTTTCCATACGAGTGTGCCATGCATTTTTATGTAGAGGTAAAGGTCCTACGGTCTTTCTGAAGCCATATAGGCAGTGGGTTGTCAGTCCACTATGTCTAGGGTGCAGTTTTAGAAGGTGGAGCCCATCCCTTTCCTTCCATTGCCTTTTCCCTCCTCAACCGAAGTCAGATATACATTTTACAGCTGGCTGGATTGAGGAAAAAGTGCCTTTCCCAAGGAGACGATGTCTAGCCTAGAATCAAACCGATAACCTTTCAATCTTGAATCTGCTAGCCTGCCATTCAGTCATTGGAAGCCACAATTTTTAGATGGACCAAAATGTCATCAGGAAAAGAAAGTTTTTTTTGGTTTTGGTTTTCTTTTCAATGCCCACGATCATGATAATGATCATTCTGGCATACTCATTTTCACCTGAGTGAAGTGAGGAAAATCAAGTGCCTTTCCCAAGGGCACAAGGTTGGTGACTTGGCAGAATTCGAACCCAGGACCTCTTGGTTCTGAGCAGAATGCTCTGCCGTTGTGCCACACAACCCCCCACACAAAGCCTTGGACATTTATCATTATCAGTTCGAATATAATCATGACAAAAGTGTATTTGTTATGATATAGATAATATAACTTATTTGAATGAAATATGCCCTACTGATAAAAGGGTCACCTTTGTGTGATGCTTACTCATTCGTATCGACATACATATTTGTGTGAAATATCAGCTGAGTAATAACAACTATTGCTCTGTATATCATCACCAACTTTTATGATTATGTATCATTAGCATTTTTCCCTAGCCAAATCAGTAGATGTCAAAGGTGGATGACTATTAATTAAGATATATAAGCTGCATTATAGAACATGTAGCTAGTGTATTATGTAAAAGTTTAACTACTATTGTAGAGTTGTACATCAAATGTTTGGTATTACTTTGCTGTCAACTCAGGAAACACACTGATAAAAATGAGTTTACATTAATTATTACTTTGTAACTTTTTGCCAACTTGGTATATTGCGAATAGTATGTTATACACATCAGTAAGCAACACAAGATTTCCATCTTTGTCAAGTTTTTATCCAAAATGTTCACGGTTAAAAGCTGATAAGAGTGGAGAAGTAATATTACTCTAGACTTGAAAACCATAATTTGTATCACCAATCCTACTAATCTAGACAACTAATTGTCCAAAGAAAGCCGGAGAGGCTTCTATATCGTTTTTGCAGCTGTATCTAAAGCTTCAACGTAGCTAATATGAACAGTGGTTTCGTTGATAAGGTCCTGAGTTGCAATCGGTCATGGGTAGATCTGCCTTATACAACCTTTCAAACAAAACAAGATATGGTTTCTTCCTTCAGAATGATGCCATGCCCCCAATTCCCTTATGATATGTACCGGAGGCACTGATTGCTTTGTAAATATTGCGCTTAATAATGAAATCACTTATCAACTATGTAGTGTGATCGGTCATGGGTTGATCTGCCTTATACAACCTTTTAAACAAAATAAGATATCGTTTCTTCCTTCAGAGTGATACCGTGCCCCGATTCCCTTATGATATGTACTGGAATCAACGATAACTTTTGTAAATATCGTGCCCCCCTCCCCCGTGCCGCTGTATCGAAACATCACTCCAGTATCAGGCACAGCGGGTAATTAATCACTGACATCCCGCTCTAATCGATTCGTCCCAGGTCACACCAGTTCAGACCCTGATGAATCATTAATTCCTTATCACTTCATCGAGGGAGCAGACCTCGCGTTGAGAAGCGTCCCTCACAAAACGCGGATCAACTGACTCACAACGTGGTAGATGAACGATTTCATTATCAAGCGCAATATTTACAAAAGTGATCGGTGCCTCTGGTACGTATCATGTGGGAACCTGATGCGCGGTATCTCTCAGTATCTTGTTTTGTTGAAAAGGTTGTATAACGCAGACCAACTCACAACCATACAACGCGGTAGATGAACGATTTCATTATCAAGCGCAATATTTACAAAAGCGATCGGTGCCTCTGGTACGTTTCATGAGGGAACCCGAGGCATAGTATATCTCAATATCTTGCTTTGTTTAAAAGGTTGTATAACACAGACTAACTCACGACTATTTTGCACAAAGTAGAATGATTTCATTATCAAGCGCAATATTTACAAAAGCAATCGTTGCCTCCAGTACATATCATAAGGGAACCTGAGGCACGGCATCTCTCAATATCTTCTTTTGTTTTAAAAGGTTATATAACGCAGACCAACTCACTACCATTTCCACAAAGTACTAGTAGATGAATGACTTGCGATATTTACAAAAATGATCGGTACCTCTGGTACATATCATGAGGGAGTCAATCTCTCAAAAGTGAGATACAACATCTTCTTTTGTTTGAAAGGTTGTGTGCATGTAACATAGATCAACCCACCACAGTTCACACAAAGTAGTAGATGAATGATTTCATTATTGAGCGCAATATTTACAAAAGCAATCGGTGCCTCTGGGATATATCATAAGGGAATAAGCCTGAATCAAGTTCACAGTATCTTTCCAAAGCAGGAAACGATATCTTGTTTTGTTTGAAAGGTTGTATAAGGCAGATCAACCCATGACTGATCACACTACATACTAGTAGTTGATAAGTGATTTCATTATTAAGCGCAATATATACAAAAGTTATCATTGCCTCCAGTACATATCATAAGGGAATCGGGGGCATGGTATCACTCTGAAGGCAGAAACAATATCTTCTTTTGTTTGAAAGGTTGTATAAAGCAGATCAACCCATGACTGTTGGCACGACACAGTAGATGAATGATTTCATTATTAAGCGCAATATTTACAAAAGCAATCAGTGCCTCTGGTATGTATCATGAAGGAATCGGGGCACAGTATATCTCTGCAAAGCAGGAATCTTGTTTTGTTTGAAAGGTTATATAAGGCAGATCTACCCATGACCGATCACACTACATAGTTGATAAGTGATTTCATTATTAAGCGCAATATATACAAAAGTTATCGCTGCCTCCGGCCAATACATATCATAAGGGAATCGAGTGCACGGCATCACTCTGAAGGAAGAAACAATATCTTCTTTTGTTTAAAAGGTTGTATAAGGCAGATCAACCCATAACTATTGGCACGACACATTAGAAGAATGATTTCATTATTAAGTGCAATATTTACAAAAGCAATCGTTGCCTCTGGTATGTATCATGAGGGAATCGGGCGCATGGTATCTCTCCAAAGCATAACACAATATCTTGTTATCTGTTTGAATGGTTGTATAAGCTTTAGGCAGATCAACCCACAACCATTCTCACAACATACATGTAGTAGATGAATGATTTCATTATTAAGCGCAATATTTACAAAAATGATCGGTGCCTGCGGTAAATATCATCAGGGAATCAGGTGCAGGGTATCTCTACGAAGCGAGATATACCATCTGGTTTTGTTTGAAAGGTTGAGCTAATGTTTTATGCATGCGCGAGAGAGATTGTGTGACGGGATATTGTATTTTGAGTGACGGGAATGAAACTGATAAAAGCACGAGGAAAGTCGTCAGCAATAAATTAAACCTCCCGTAAGTCAGGAAGGATTCCATACTTAGCTTGGGTCTTATTGCGTGTGAAAAAGTTGGAGATTTGAAAATTGAATATGATGCTGCAACATCAAAACTGTACATTTTCCCCATTACAAATTATTTGAAATCGTTCAAATTTTAGCCCAGGGCGTGACAAAATGGATTACCAAAGTAAGGGGCATCATGATCTTAGATTTTGCTCTATCAGCATGAAAAGTTTTCCTCAAATGTAGTTTGAATTTTTAATTTTGACTTTTGCTGAGTTGAACAGTGCCGCTAGGGTGCAGTTCAGTTTGTGTTTACGTGTAGAGCTATTGACCCAAATTAATATTCAGGACCTTCAGAATGATCAATTTTAACGAAATTTGGAGCAACCACGTAATTGCCACATGCTGTATGGTATTTGTGGTAAAAGTAATCCATATATCGAGTAAAATACTACGTCCATAGCTATGTATTATAAAAAGATATTCCTCATGTATTGATGTGTGTACAACAATGCATTGCTTCTTGTAGCTCAGCCATTGCCAGGTCTGGTACATGGGGATAGGGCTATGTTCCAACACCCCTAGGTACATGTACATTGTAGGGGCTACACAGGATTAGTGTTAGGGGTTTTGATACCTATAGAGTTGTCAGAACATATTGGGGATTTTGGAACTTAGGGGTGTGGCAGCATATACATGTATATAGGGCTAGAGGTGACGGAACATGGGGGTTTCAGAACATAGGGTGACTGGCCATGGTGTAAGCCAGTCAGATGCATGCTGTAGGCTAGGGTAAGGGGTTTTTAATGTATCATTAAGTGTATTTTGTGTAGTCTTTGTGTAGTAAAAATCTAAGCAATTTCCAATGTGTGTACTGTGTACATTTATATTACATTGACATGACTCAACTTGTTGTTTTGTTTTTCAGAAATGAAGAAAAATATATCTCAGAAAACAAGCTCTCATCTTGGTGTTCCTGGAAGATTGAATAAGAAACCCTGTGATTAATATATGCAGCCTGGGTGCCAGAACTATTATCTTGTAATAAGGCCACACCAATTTAATTTCTTGGTTCTCGGATTTTTTCAGAAAAAATGTGAAGCGACAGGGCGAAAAAAAATAAAAATAAAAACAGGTCTAGGCATCCTATTATAGGCTTAAATGCTACAAAATGAGCCATGAAGTCAACACAAAAGGCTGGGTTAAGATTTAAACATTGAATTTTGAACTTTTAATCAAACCACTGCAATGATAGATGGGAAAACTGTAACAACTAGGAAGAAAAGGACTTTCCTCAACTGTTGGGGGCAAAACATGAGCATTTTTCAGTTGATTCAGGACCAGAATCAATTTTTTTTTTGCAAATCAGAAAAAAACGAAGAGGCGAATCCGAGAACCAACAAATTAAATTGGTGTGGCCTAACATACAAATTTATTGTATTGTGTGATCCCATGGTCCAATTGTGCTATACATGATACATGATGATTGTTTGTTTTATTTGCAACAATAATGTACAGACATATATCTTCTTCATGTTTGTCTTTTGACCATGATATACCAATTGCCTGTTTGTGATTAGTTCTTATGCATTGTTGATGTGTTTTTTTAAATGTACTACATTGTTGTATGTTAAATGTTGTTCATCAAATTGCACAAATAAATACGAGAACATTGTGTGAAACTTTGAAACTCTTTGAGTAAAGAAGCTCTCTATACAACCAATTGTTTCATTCACTGCTTTTTGGTTGTGTAAAGAAAAGAGTTTCTTTAGTCAGAGACTTACCAACCTGATGAACCTATTCGTGGATTTGAAACCTCTTGTTTTTTCCATGATGGCAAGTAAAGAGTGATGATTTCTCCCCCAGTTGTGCCAGTGATGCTGAAGGCCCTGACCTACAGCGAGAAGCGCGCCGGGTACAGCGTGGGCTCGCACGTTCGGGACGCGGCCTGCTATGTCTGCTGGGCCTTCGCTCGAGCCTACGAACCTGAGGAGATCAAACCCTACGTGCAGCAGATCGCCAGGTAGGCTGACATAACTACAATGTCATGTACAAACGTATAGTGCCAATATGGTTAGATATAAGCGCGCCGGGTACAGCGTGGGCTCGCACGTCCGGGACGCAGCCTGTTACGTCTGCTGGACCTTTGCTCGAGCCTACGAACCCGAGGAGATCAAACCATACGTCCAGCAGATTGCCAGGTAGGCTGACATAACTACAATGTCATGTACACAATGTATAGTGCCAATATGGTTAGATATAAGTGGGCTGGGTACAGCGTGGGCTCGCACGTCTGGGACGCGGCCTGCTATGTCTGCTGGGCCTTCGCTCGAGCCTACGAACCCGAGGAGATCAAACCCTACGTGCAGCAGATCGCCAGGTAGGCTGACATAACTACAATGTCATGTACAAATGTATAGTGCCAATATGGTTAAATATAAGTGGGCCGGGTACAGCGTGGGCTTGCACGTCCGGGACGCGGCCTGTTACGTGTGCTGGGCCTTCGCTCGTGCTTACGAACCCGAGGAGATCAAACCCTACGTGCAGCAGATCGCCAGGTTAGCACAAAAGGATCTGATGTAACTACATGCACATGCATGCAGTGTAACAAGTCGTTCGGTGTGATGTAGCTAGCTGCCGCTGCGCTGCGTGCCTGCGAAGCTGGAGTGTTACGCCGAAGGGTGGTTATACTGGCTATATACTGATACAGATACAGATGCATAAGGCCACACCAATTATTTTGTTGGTTCTCAGATTTTTTCAGAAAAAATATGAAATGCAGGGCAAAAATAAATAAATGCCACGATAGGAGCCATGAAGTCAACACAAAACGCTGCATATTTAAACCATGAATTTTGAACTTCTAATCAAACCATGCATTGATAGATGGAAACACTGTTAACAACTAGGAAAAAAAGGACTTTCCTCAACCATTGGGGGCAAAATATCAGCATTTTTGCAGAAATGAAGAGGCGAATCTGAAACCCAACAGATTAGATTGGTGTGGCCTGAGGCCAATATGGTTATAGATAAGGTAGAGTCCATCCCTCTCCTTCCACCATCTTTAACCTCCCCAACCAAAGTCAGGTACCAATTTTACACCTGGGTGGAATGAGGAAAGTCTTGTGAGATGCCTTTCCCAAGGACACAGATCTTCTCTTTTTGACAAAATTATCCCTATTCACCATTATACATAATTGTACATGTCATATTCCATCATATCTATGTTGTATTGCTGCTGCTAAAGACTAAAATTGATAGCAAAAGTAATTCCAAGGAGATTTAAATTCAATCTCGATTTTAAACCCCTTGGTAATTCCAAAACTTTTTAGTAACAATGATTATTGGTGAGATAAACAAAATAATGAATGGATAAATTCCTGCTTCCCAAGTTTTGCAGATCGGTGAAGAAAATCTATTGGTCGAGCAAAATTAGTGACAAATGGCCAGTGGAAGTTCTTTCCTCACAGGAATAGTATGGGAAGTCAAGAAGAAAATTAAAGCTGGCCGAACACTTTTGTCATTCCCATAGATACTAAAAATGATAAAATTGAGAAATGTATATTAGGCCACACCAATTTAATTTGTTGGTTCTCGGATTCGCCTCTTCGTTTTTTTTCTGATTTGCAAAAAAAAAAAAAAAATTGATTCTAAGTCCTGAATCAACTGAAAAATGCTCATGTTTTGCCCCACAACAGTTGAGGAAAGTCCTTTTCTTCCTAGTTGTTACAGTTTTCCCATCTATCATTGCAGTGGTTTGATTAAAAGTTCAAAATTCAATGTTTAAATTTTAACCCAGCCTTTTGTGTTGACTTCATGGCTCATTTTGTAGCATTTAAGCCTATAATAGGATGCCTAGACCTGTTTTTATTTTTATTTTTTTCACCCTGTCGCTTCATATTTTTTCTGAAAAAATCCGAGAACCAACAAATTAAATTGGTGTGGCCTTATGTTACATTATGGCATTTCGTAGCTCAAAGTACTTTTCTGTGTGACTAGGTGACATTCAAAATTACCAAATTCTTTTAATTAAATTTTTGCATTTTGAAGGTGATAACAAATACATAATGTCATGTAACTCGAGAAACTAATTTAAAAGCAAACATGCAAACATACACATGGACCACAAAAGTGCATAATGCACCAATTATTTCAAGCTCTGCTAGCCTGCATGCCTTCAGTTTTACAGAATCAGATTCTTTATTGACACAACAAAAAAGTACAGAGACCTTTGTGTGGTCTTCTACAACTTAACTAAAGATCTAACAAAGCTAAATACATGTGTGGATAACGTTATCTTACGTACAGAGTATATACTTGGCGATGTGCTACCCTGCATAGATTTGCATTTTAGATTGGAATATCTGGAAAACAAGGCCACAAATGAAGTTTGATTATTGATAACATGTGCATTATTATCCTCAGAAGTACTTGATTGATTGTCGGTTTTCACGATTCAGTGCGTCTGCCTCAAACAATGTTATCATAATCACAGGAGGCTAACCGCCCGGAAAATTGGATCCTGTCGTAGTTTTGACCCCATACGTTACCTTGTGCAAGGTGCTACCTACACTGTTTGAACAATGTAATTGCTGGCATTTAATAATTCAACAATTCCAACATGCCGGCAGCCCCACTTGAGCGCTTGTCACACTCGGTGGTACAACTTGGCTTAAATCGATTCCAGGCTCATATTGTTCAGGCCTTGAAAAAGAACAGCACAGTTGTGCTTCCAGTTTCCCAAAAAACTGGACAAAAACCTGCCGAACCTACATGTATCCTTTTTTTGGGCCAACTGCAGGCAATGCCATAAAATTTTCAATCCCTTCGAATTTTAAACCCTTTAAAATGTTATTAGTATTACATGCATTTCCAGAAGCAAATTTTTATTCAGTAGATGGGGTAAAATATTTGTTTTGCTGACAATAAAAATCTGTAGCAAGCTCTGCATCCCAGCTAGTATTGTAACAAAGCTTAAATCCTTTCAATGTCATCACTTTTTGTACTGAACAGGTTTCAATGCTTTTATTGAGGCTGTCTGCATTCGATTGTTAAACCTTTCATAATTGTCATTTTACACAGAACAGACCCTCCACTCATAATGCTATAATGTAAGACGTTTTAATGTCCTCCCTTGACATAAAGACTATGTCTGCCACTTGCCCCTAGAGTGTCCCGGTCTGGTAATTCAAAAATAAACTGTCATTCAATCGATCCTGTCTGTTTTGAAATTGCGTGTTTCAGCGGAGTTGGATGGTCTGAAATTAGGCAATATCACAGTGATTTATTTCTTGGTACTGATTTATTGGCAAATTTTTTCTCCCCCAAAAAATAGGTCATTATAAAACACCTGAACCCCCAAAAATGAGAAAATGAGCATTGCATGATATAGATCTATTGTTTAATCAATATTATTATTAGTTGGAACATCTAGCAGTGCAGTATGCATGTTAGGGAACTTCACCTTTCCCCCTTGAACCCTAACCCCTCACGTTTCCCCTTAGGCATGTGCAGTTCAAACCATGAAGTGGTTTATTCAACATTTCAATTGTCTACTTAGGCCACACCAATTTAATTTGTTGGTTATCGGATTCGCCTCTTCGTTTTTTTCTGATTTGCAAAAAAAAAAAAAAAATTTGATTCTGGTCCTGAATCAACTGAAAAATGCTCATGTTTTGCCCCCAACAGTTGAGGAAAGTCCTTTTCTTCCTAGTTGTTACAGTTTTCCCATCTATCATTGCAGTGGTTTGATTAAAAGTTCAAAATTCAATGTTTAAATTTTAACCCGGCCTTTTATGTTGACTTCATGGCTCATTTCGTAGCATTTAAGCCTATAATAGGATGCCTAGACCTGTTTTTATTTTTATTTTTCTCGCCCTGTCGCTTCATATTTTTTCTGAAAAAATCCGAGAACCAACAAATTAAATTGGTGTGGCCTTAATATGTATAGACAGAATCAGTTAGAAATTCACAAAATGACGTGAAATAATAGTAAAGCAAGAAATTCACAGATTGAAACAATTATTTGACAGAGGTATGAGATCTTTGATTTCCTGTTTCTCTTGCAGTGCTCTGATCATCACTGCAGTCGCTGACAGAGAAGTCAACTGCAGGCGAGCTGCATCAGTAAGTATGCAGACAATAATGTAAAATATGACGTTTGTTTAATACATGACATATGCAGTTCATATACCATACAATATGTATGCAGTACTGTTAAGTATGAATTGTTTTTATGTGACACACAATATTGTAAATATGGCATGTTTAAAATATATGAAACACAGTAGAGTCAATGCTAACAAATATGACATTTTTTTAATGCGTTGTACAAAAAATGCTGCCAAATATAACATGTTTATGTGACACATACAAATGTAGTATGGACGATGTTATGAAAAATGGCATGCCCTGAAGACAGTCATTATTGACAGCGGTTTGGAGATTTACGCAGTATATTGGACATTTATTCGCAATGTATTGCTAGCTAAGCACACAGTATTCAGTATAAATGATGATAAATTAATACAAAAATTAAATGGCATACATTATATGTACTGTCATACTACAGAACTTGATGTGATAGTGATATATGTACCATACTTAATTGAAAAATAAACCATTATTTTCTTCTGTCCTATTTCATGTACTACAAGTAAGTGAAGCAAATATTTAAACTTGTTCTTTTATTGTTCCTTTATTAACACCCATTCTGTCTGTTTTCAGGCTGCATTTCAGGAGAATGTTGGTAGACAGGTGAGTAAACTATTGTAACATAATTCTTTAGCCTACCTGGATGCTGGCCTTTTTAGCTTTTAATTAGTAAAAATTGCTCAGGTCGCTGCCTGCTTAATTCCAAGAAAGCAACCAAGAAAGCTTTATATATACTAAAGCTAAAAAGGCTGGTATCCTGGCACGATGTTCTTATTCACTCACATTTATTCATTATCTCCATGAAAATGGAAGTATTGTTTTTGGTATGTCTGTTTGTGTGTGTGTGTGTGTGTGTGTGTGTGTGTGTGACAGTGTGTGTGTGTGTGTGTCTGTGTGTGTGTCTGTGTCTGTGTATCTGTGTGTGTGTGTGTGTGAGAGAGAGAGAGAGAGAGAGAGAGAGAGAGAGCCTGGAAGGTAGGTCAAAGGTCCCATAAAAGGATAATGTATGTCATTTGTTGTGTTTAATTTTCTGCTACTTGTACTTAACCCATGTATGTCTGGTGCCTACGTAAATGTGGGAAGATTGTATGTTAGACAAAATCATAGAGAAATTCACAATTAAAGACTACTGCAAAAAATTCAAAAGAACTGTTTAATGTTTCACAGAGGTATGAGATTTGCGATGTCTTGTTGGCTGATATAAACTGCCATTGGGTGCAGGACACGTATACTAATGAAAAATACGCCAAAAAGCAGTGACAAGCAACTGGATATGATTTTGAAAATGTCAGACGTTTCATCTAGTATCCACTAGCTTTCGTCAGTGACTGAGAGACCAGAGGGGAAATGCAGGTTTATAAGCACAAACTATATAATGAAAAATGTATACCAGTGAAAAATGGCTACATGTATCCCAGTGAAAAATGGCTACTTAAGAAGCAATTTCTCCCTAAGCTCAGCCCTCTGGCCCCGGGCAGATGTCATGTATCGACGTTTTACATAACGTAGCGGTCTGCAAACCTGCTGGGTCAAATTCGGTGGACCCAGAGGTCAGGGGTTCGAGCCCCGGACAGATACATTCTGGTTATGGGGTGCATTTGTCCTCTGGATGGGACGTTTGAGCCACAGGTTCCATCTACAAGGGTGCCTCAGGCATTAACCTAGAGATGACCCTGTTATGTGTGTGTCGCAGAAAACACCAGCCACGGTGAAGCCACATTGTACTACTTTCAGCCAAATAGAAATACTTTAGGCAAGTAGAAAAACGAAAACCCCTGGCTCCCGGAAATCAAACCCCAGGCCACCAACTCGAGAATCTGACACACCAACCACTAGGCTAAAAGGTCCAGACCTGTTAGACAAGTCAGTTAGTGGCGCTTGAACCCCACTGATTCAAAATGATGAAAGCATCATGCTTCATCTCAATAACAGAATGGCTGCTCTATTTTTCTTTATTACCTGTAACCTCATCCCTCCTGCCAAACCCAGTAACCAATACAAATTTGGTGCCAAAGTTATAACAATCATACTGAAGTTGAACTATGTGGCATTGCATGGCATAATGGTCAGAGCGTTTGGCTCTGAACCACAGCCCACGCAGGTTAAAGAACCCACCACACTTTACGGAAAAAAGTAGGGGCATTCACAACTCAACTGTTGACAGAGATTCTGATCAAGCTATATCTCTTACCACTAGAATCACCAAGCCAGTCTGAGATCAGAGTCTAAATCTCTACCCTGGCACATGTATTAATAATACTAACTGGTGGGGTCGTGTGGCGCAGCGACAGCGTGTGCGACTCAGGATCAAGAGATCCTGGGTTTGAGTCCTGACGCCACCAGGAAAGGTACTTTACACGACTTTCCCCACTAGACTCAAGCGAAAATGAGTATTGTCAGTGTCCAGTATTCATTTCTATGTGTGAGACACAACACCAGCAACAGCTGCCTCTGTTCCACATGTACATGTATTGCACTGTTACAATTTGAATAAATCAAAGCACTAACTGTTCCTTTGTCTTTGTTTCAGGGGACGTTTCCCCATGGCATAGACATCGTGACCACAGTGGACTACTTCGCTGTGGGCAGCAGGAACAACTGTTTCCTGACCCTGAGCGTGTACGTGGCCCAGTTTGAAGAGTACACCCAGGCACTGGTGGACCATCTGGTGCAGCACAAGATCAACCACTGGGACCCGTAAGTACACTAAAACTATAGTCTTACTTCCAGTTTGCTGTAAATTGTTTTCTAAGTTCACAGGACTTAAGTTTGCGGTTGTTTTGTAAGTTCACAGGGACTTAAGTTTGCGGTAAAGGTGCAAAAGGAGGTACACCTGTGTACGCATTACAACGAGAATATAGATTTTTGGGTTGTCCATAGCAGTCATATTAAGGCCCTATAGCCACAGAAGGCCTATCAAACATTGCTGAACTCCCACCCCAACTATGGTTTGGGGTAGGTTGGTACGTAGCAAGCATGGCTGTATTTGGTTTCACCAGCCGAATGTTTCAAAATGTTGAAAATATTTGGTAGTGGACTGGAGGTTACGATACAATGGCTGGTGGCTGGGAGTCACGTCTGACTCAAATTTAACTCAAATTGGATTTGACTTGTTACAAATAAAGGTAGACATGGCCTATATGTAAATCTGGTCAGACTCCTCCCGAACTTAAGCTAACTTGAAACTTATAAACATATTCAGTCCAGAAAAGGCCATCCAGACTTTTAACAGCAGCTTCATCTTTATTTTGTCCCAGCAGCAACCTCGAGTCACACAAAGATTAATTCCTTAACACCGGAGACCCATTCAGCATATTCTATAGGGCGGGCAATACTTATGTACAGCCTGAAGCTGTGCCGCCCCCAATCCGCGAAGCTCGGCAGTAAAAGCGCCCATTAAGCCTGTAGACAGATTAGGTTAACTGACGTACGGCTGTGCTCTCGCAACCATATAACAAGCCGTGTTCTCCCCGCAGCCAGGATTACACGGCCTATTAACCGCCCTACAACCACTTCTGCATCGTCTATTCATCAGGTTTTAATATGCCGTTGCCGCACTCCCCTCGGGCGGTGAACGTTGTGTTGGGAATGACCTGAAGTGTGTGCAGGCCCGGCAGGGCTCAAAATTCTGGCGGCTAGAAACCGCATTAACTGTATCTAGTAGTAAATGGACTGATATACAGTATTCTAATCTATGCTGTTTTCAGTACCCTTATACTTATTTTTATATACTTATACTAGGTTTAAATGTGTGTCTTGTTTGTGTGCTTGTGATTGTTTTGTGTGTGGGCCACAACACCAGCCCCCCCGCTGCCTGTGGCCCACGAGTATTGTACTTGTTTGCAATTCTAATAAATCAAATCAAATCAAATCAAATCAAAATACTGGGTGCATGTGCACCTTAGTGCACCCAAATTTGGAGCTGTGCACGCAACTTTTTTCGTGCACCCAAATATTTTCTTAGGTTTAACGTATGTAAAGATGTTAAATGTATTAGACTTTTAGTTAAAGCATGTTCTTAACATCTATAAGCGTCAGAAAAAAATGCAATGATAATCATTGTTATTATATCACTTTTCTTGAAATGAAACATAATTATAGTTTTTGCTGACATCCTACTTATTTTATCTTATATGGTGCACCTGAAATATTTTTGGTGCACCAGCGCACCTATTCCCAAAAATGAATTTCGAGCCCTGTGACCTGAAGTGTGCGCGGGCACGGCCACAAAGGTGTTACACATTCCCCGAATGGATACTCCGAAGGCGATTATGGCCGGCGCTTTGTCAGCGGGGGGCCGGACGAATTAGCCACCAAGGTCGTTTATAGTGCGGCCCGGGGAACTCCGCAGTTCATTCCGCAGGTAGAGGACTTATTTAAGATCGTAACGGCTGCTTTGTGTCAAGCAGGAGGCCATTTTCACCTTTCTTCGCACTCTGTTTCCCCCCCGGATTTTGATTTGTTACGACGGTAATGATCTCTGGCTCACCTAAGTGTGATAAATAGAGGAGGGTTTTAACGTTTTACGGTCTCATTTGGCAGCGCAGTACTTTTATGTCTGTGCGCTGAGGCGGCCATGCATTGTCAGGGGTTAAATATACATAAACCCATTTCCGCTTTTCATTTGGACTCCTTAATGTCGACGTGTACAGTTATTCTCAATCACTCATTACCGGTTTAATATTTAGTATAATTTTCGTAAGGTGAGACTACTATTATTAATCCGTCATTCAAAATTATGTGCATGTAGATGAAATTTCCGAGACTATTGGCCACATTGTGGAAAATCAGCCATAAATTCACCAGGGTTAAGGCCTGTAGGGATAGCTGGAATTGCAGCATGCCCTCCTTGCCTTGCCCTCACACAGAAGTTTTGACCTAGAGTTAACTAACAAGCAGTGTTTTCGGGGGCGTTCGATCCCCACTGGTGTAATAAATGAAAATCTTTGACCCTTCTTTGCTCCAGTTCATGGCTATGAGATGTTGCTAGGGGGGAGAGGGGGTACTTGAGGTGAAATACAGTAAAAGATCTTAAAATGTTTCCAGTTTTATTTTAGATTTACGATTTTCAACTGCTCCACTGCAAAGTCATGAAGTTGTGAATAAAAGTTGCATTTAGTTAATATTATTTTGTATTGCTAACAGGTACTGTAATACGGAATTGTTTCAACTGCAAACTTAAATACAGCACAAAAACTGCCTGCCACGAAAGGAAGTACCCAAAAAAATCAAAGAATTACTACCAGTAAGGCTTAAAGGCCTGAATTATATAATATGTTTCAATCATTGTATATTTAGCGTGACGTGTATACTGCTAAACTGATAGCTTCCTTTTTTTTCTGTTTGTCTCTCTACAGATCCCTCAGAGCTCTGACATCAGAGGCGCTGCACAACCTGACTCCAAAATGTCCAGACTACATGGCAAAAACCAGTACGGTGGTGTTTCTATTTTTTTTGTAATATACTGAAGGTTAGGACAAAACAAGGCATGAAAGGCTCAAGGTAAGAACTACTTCTAACCTCTCTGAGTGAGATTAGGGTCTGGTCACACAAATCATGAGATCGTCGTATTATTGCAAACTGAGGACATGTTTGAGGACAATCATGCTGTCCTTCAAACTTAAGCTGTCTATATATATAATGTTATGGAAAAGCCTTGGATCCTTGTCATTGGTTATTGAGTGAGCCTGCTTGAAACTTCCACTAGTATTGATGTCAACCTTCTATGAACGTGAAACTTATGCAAGGTTCAAGTTAATATTTCCTTCAAGTTGTTTCCCAAAAGTTGTGCCTTTGCAAAAAGCTGTGGGTGGAACCACAGAGAGAAGTAACATCAAACAGAGGACCAGTTTGAGTGTAACACAAAAAACAACTTTACAGTCAAATTCTGAATTACATTGTACCTATACCTTTCACTACTCACAAACTTCAATATATACAATGTAAGGTAGCTTTTTGTTTCTTTTGTTTAGGTTATTTAAAAGCCGGAATAGGCCAAGTCTGACTAACTTGGTGCCATGTATTTTGTTTATCGAGGGTCCTTGCACTTGCTACCCCGAAAAAAATGGGAACAAAAACAGATAACTTCCATGCTACAGACTGAATACTGCAAAATTATGCAAGGTTCAACTTAATTTCCTCCAAGTTGTTTCCCAAAAGTTGCGCTCATGTAAAAAGCTGTGGGTCCACATGGAACCACAGAGAGAAATAACATCAGACAGAGTCGGCAGACTCTGCAGTAATTGATCACCAGCGGGGCAGATGGGCAGAACCAGCCTTTGTTTCTACCGCCGGCTTTTATTCCGTTCCGTCCGACGACTGTCATTAATCAAGAATCAGGAGAAACCCGGCCAAATTGAAGACTCGGCCCGTGGCGGCTAAGCCATTGCTAATGACTCCGTGATGAAAGGTTTATCAGATGTGCCCTTTGGGTGCTGCTGATGAAGCCCAGCCTTTGTTTGAGTCCTGTGTGCGTTGTGGGTGTGTGAACCCTCGGGGGGCACAAAAAGGACTGTAATCAACGGTGAGACAAAACAAGGCTCGTCTGGGTTTGCAGCGAGTCAGATTTTAATAAAGGTGCTCATCAACAACATCCCTTCCTTGGAGCAATCAAGGCGTGAAAACAAACTGAATGGCTCTGAGACAAAAAGGTAAATGAATGTTGAGGTGATTGCAAAATGAACACCTTGTTTCTAAACAAAGTCAGTTCTCACAGAGTGTATCAGTCATACTTCATTGTGTGGTACAACTAATTCTTTTAAATTAACTCCTGCTATACAAACCGTACATATTTCAGAAATCAGAAATTTCAAACTTCTATTATTGTCTATTATTTTGGGTTTTCGTGACCTTCAAGTTCACAGACCTCCGGGAAGTGTTTTCCAATTGAATATCATTCAATGTATTTGAACTATGGAGTGAATTGTATGATGCAAGTCAATCAGGTATTGCACCTCTTCCTGAATTCCTCCACATACCACCCCACTCAAAACCACTCGTTGTGTGCTGGGTAACCCTAATCAACTGTCAAAATCACCACCTATCCACCATAATTACAGATATCACATGGCAGTATGCATGAACACTGTGTCATTAGAATGAGGAATATTTGACGTTGTGCAGCACCCAGAAGAGTGATAGACGAAATCGACAAATATCGTATTTTAAAAAAAAGTGCTGCACTGGATTTGTTGGTTAACACATGGGATGAAGTTTGTCGTTTCTTATATACTAGTACCACCTGATATGAATAATCACTTGCACAAAACTGCAGCTAGAAGAGTAAGAGATACCAACTGAAGGAAGTCATTTTATTTTATTTTAATTCAATTGCAGCGAGGCAATACGGTGGCCACCCAGGCAGCATGGCTGATATCGGGTGCCGAAAGATACACAAATTAAACATGCGCAATATAAGCAAATAGGCTAACAAGTACCACATTAGACTAAGATCCATCAAAAACAATACAAAATTTCTAACAGACTTAAGTACAAGGCTTCCTACGAAAGTATTAAAACCAGATAATACTAGTATACAGTTTTGGAGGTCAGAAGTCATTAACAATAATACAATTTGTGAGGAAAATGTATGGAAGCCATGTTGATGACGAACATTAATACTGGGCACTAATTCCTCATCTCACGTTGAACTGCCCTGTAGCAAGTTTGAACGGCTACAAGGGGAGCTTAAGATTCTACGGCCCCCAACTGTGGAATAACTTGTCACTTAAGCAACTGGTACAATTCAGTCAGGGATTGTGATGTCATGAATGTATAGTGGAAAATGAATGAGTTCCTTTGTTATACTGTATGTCATTTTGGATTATGTCTGTTTCTTGTAATGTATAATGTTTGTCAGTATTTGTACTTGTATGCCCAGCACTACCTGAAAAACAGGTTTTTTTTTTTTAATGTAACCTGAGTGTATTCTGCTGGTAAAATAAATAAATGAAATGAAACGTTGTAATATTGCTCAACGTCGCTTCATGTTTAAGTTGATACTTCCCAAACGACCTCTTAATGCGATCCACCACTTATTAAATCTTAATGGGGAATTTGCTTAGCCGTGATACGTTCCTGACGGATTGTCTCCGGCGCGGTTGCTTGTGTCCGTGTAATTGAGAGTTAAAACATGTCCTACCACTTAGGGTGAAAATTAAAGTCCATTAGGGTAAATACAGGGTGAAGGTGATGTATGTTACTCAGTACAGGCAGGAGGAGAAGTTGGTCGTTGACCTTTGCAGAGAAGGGATTGCTCACTGTTGCTTAGCCTCCACAGCATGCCAAAAAACTGGGGGTTTTGGGGGTTTTCAGGGTCTTTGGAAGCTTATGTGGCTATTTTCTGATTACATATAAAAACATAGCCGGCCTGGTTGAATTACCTCCGTTAGAACTGGGCTAATCAGAAAACAGCCGAAGACCACCAAACCCCCAGTTCTATAAGCCTGCTGCAGAGGCTAACTGATGTTCCTGTCATTTCTGTGGCAGAATAGGCATATGAAAGTAAATTAATGGTAACATTGGAATAGTTACAATGTAGGAAAGGAAAGGAATTTAGGAAAGAGATCTCGATCCAGTTTTGCTAAAAACCTGAGCAGAGAAGACAAACGCTATTTACAGAATAATTGTACCAGGGAAATTCTCCCTAGCTCTTTTCGACAAACACAATAAACAGTGGACCACAGCTGAATATCTTGTCCTAAGGACTGCGACTAATTCTAGTATCCTGTGTAAGCAACAACTTTTTAGATTCTAACTCCCAACCTCTTGGTCCAGAGCCAGGTGTTTTCAGTATTATGATACCATAGCTCTTGCTTCTAGTGAGCTTTCATTTACTATTGCCTCTGTTGGAAAATGGTAGTTAATCGTAGTTAATCGGCTAACTAATAAGCCTACAAACGAATGCATTGGTGCCCCCCACCCCACCCTTCCCACACACTGAGTTGAAATATAGCTCAACTGTTGCCACCTCACCCCGTATACTGTTCAGGCCAGCTAAGTTCACATGAGTTATAATCACTTTGTAACTTATGGACATTAACTTTGATAAGTGGCCATAATCCTGTCATTAGGTTTGAAACACGACCCCGAATAGCGATATGCGTTCAGCCGAGCGCGTTCCATCACGTCTCTCACGAAGACTTGATCAAGGGCCACGATGCCTCGCGTTGGGAGGGCAATTTTTTTCTTACTTGGATGAACATTTGTGTTAAAGGCATTCAATGCAATTTCAGGACAGCAAAACTAGAAATATTCTGAATAAGGACATCTTGTTGATATTGACACATACTGCTTTATATTAGCACATTTAAATCAGCATTTCATATTTTGGGCATTCAAAACTGCTGGGTGGTACCCTAAAAATCAGCCCAGGTACGTTCCAGTAACCATTTTCCGTAAGAATTTTGGGAATTTTTGCTCCATGAGGGTCAAAATACATTGGGATAGTGTGGTTTCAACTCAGTATGTAGATAAATAGAGTTTCCAAGCCCTTTAATGCCTTCTTGCAGGGTCAGTCAAGTGTGGCATGAGTCAGTTCTGTCTGACTGGCCAGAAGTGATTTGTTTCATAAAAGCTACTGTTTATCATCTAATGATTTACAGCTCACAGTTTATCGATTTATTTATCTATCTATGTAAGATTTGCCACGTTTGTGGAAGGATTGATCATTGACATAACAGGTGACTATCGCCTTTTTGAAATGTCAATCTGGACACCAAACTGTAAAGTTTAAATCACTCACATTCGTGACTTTTCGATACGTGTGGTGGGCTCTTTAATGTGTTTCAGGTGTGGCTTTCCTCATACACTGAAACTGAAACATCTTTTCTCAATTAAAATAATAATAATTATTCTCATCTTCATCTAATGCAACATTCCAATTTGAATGGAAAGTTCATTCACACACAGCTTTAATAGTATATGTAGTCCTTAACTTTTTACATTCAAAGGAGCATATGTACAAAACCTTCAAGGTATTCTGTACACTGTCAGAGAATTCACTGTACTGTAGACTTTGCTCAAGTTGCTTCTAATGCTTTATAGCAGTCGCCTTCTGCCCAGCATTTGTACTTTGCATAAAGTTGTTGACCAGTGGCATGATGCAGGCTTAAAAATGTGAAAGTTATGATATCCCTAGGTGATTAATATATATGGAAATTTTACAAGCAAATCTGAGTATAAAAGTAATAGATAAAAACTGCCTGTCATAACTCTAGATGTTCTTTTATGCCAATAAAATAACAACAAATAAATCAGCACTACGGAGAGCTCTAAATTACATGAGAAGCAAAAAACAAGTAAAATTTTTTCTCTTTATTTAATAAAGGTTAATTCTATCTTATTAATCCAATAATAAAGGGGTAACAGAATGTCATGAAAGTGTCTTCTGTGAACTTGGTAGATGTTTAAAGATAAATCTTTTGTACCAACACGAAGAATTGTTCTCATCTAGAGTTTTTGACCAGTCATTCAACCAGTAAGACTTGTCATGTGGCTTCTCTGAAGTCTGATGTCAACATTTCATTTTCATTTAGTTTATTTTATTTTACAAGAGGAGTACACTCAGGTCTTTTGACCTATTTTTCAGGTATCTCTGGGATAAAATACGCAATATACATGGGAAAACACTCAATAAGAATATACATTACAGTCACAACTCAATATACATTACAATCGTAAAACATTTGCCACTCAAGTCCATAGGTTGATAGCTGCAGGTTCCACTCACAGAGAGTCTTTGAAAGCTGTTAAAGTTGAGAGCTGTCTTTGCTCCCTGGAACACTGGGTTAACAGGTTGAAATGTTTTTAACCTTTTCTCTGTTTGTTTCCCTGCCTGCAGTACTCCCCAAGCTGCTCCCCCTCTGCACAGGAATGGACTTGCCCACCCGTAGTGGTGCCATCCTGGCCTGTGGTCAGATTGTTCACGCCCTGCACAAACTTGGGCTGCAGAACAACCAGACTATTACAGACGTTCTGGACAGGGACATTTGGGAAGGGTTGGCAAATGTTCCTGAGAAGGTATACAAGTTCGACGTTTCCTTTTGTCTTTTCACTCAGCAAAACCATGGTGTAGTTAAAAGAGTCTCTCTTTTAACTCCATGGCAAAACAAAACTTAAGGTTTCAAACTTGGGGTAGAGAAGAACCAGGCTATTACAGACATTCTGGACAGGGACATTTGGGAAGAGTTGGCAAATGTTCCTGAGAAGGTATCAAATTTCAGTGTTGTCTTTTTGTTTTTTCACTCAGCAAAACAAAACTTAAGGTTTCAAACTTGGGGTAGAGAACAGCCAGACTATTACAGAAATTCTGGATAGGGACATTTGGGAAGGGTTAGCAAATGTTCCCGAGAAGGTATCAAATTTCAGTGTTTCCTTTTGTCTTTGCATTCAGCAAAACAAAACTTAAGGTTTCAAACTTGAGGTAGAGAAGAACCAGGCTATTACAGAAATTCTGGATAGGGACACTTGGGAAGGGTTGGCAAATGTTCCTGAGAAGGTATCAAATTTCAGTGTTTTCTTTCGTCTTTTCACTCAGCAAAACAAAACTTAAGGTTTCAAACTTGGGGTAGAGAACAACCAGAATATAACAGACGTTCTGGACAGGAACATTTGGGAAGGGTTAGCAAATGTTCCTGAGAAGGTATCGAATTTCAGTGTTTCCTTTTGTCTTTCACTCAGCAAAATAAAACATTCATACATACATATATAATATACATGAATTGTATAGTCTGGAATTCCTTTTTTTTCTCTACCTGTCCAATGTGATTTTCTCCACCAAACTTTCAGCTAGTTTCTTTAGGGCTCACCAAACTACTGTAACTTCATTTTGCTTTTCAATTTACTTTTGTGGTGGTTTTATATTGTGGTAGGACTGGGAAAAAGAGGTTTTCATGGTGGTTTTATATGTTCTTTAATTAAGTGTTGAAACTACTAGTATTCTGCAGTACACTGTAGTAATACATTGGAAACAAATTTTTGCTGCATCACGAATCTAGTTTGGAGAGGTTGCCATAAAACTGAACATAAAATCACCAAAAAGGCAGTAATTCTAAAGAGTAAAGACTTAATCTCTTTAGAAACACAGCAGATCAAAAGAACAGAAAACTTTGATGTGCTCACAAAACCATTAAATCAAAAGAACAAAACCTTTGATGTGTTTATACAGCCGGCAAATCAAAAAGTTCACGCGTTCAGAAAAGCACTGAATCAAAAGAATGAAGACTAGATGAAAGTGATCAAAGTTTAACAAATCATGTCCAGAAATGACAGCTTTATGTCATTTCGGATGCAAAAATCAATTTATGGCAGGAAAATTTTACCTGGTAGTGCATGGTAGGAAACACCTAAAGCCATCCGGGGTACTATTATTGAGTGATACAGCAATATAGTCAAACCTGGCCAATTTGATTGTTAGACTGGTGGTTAAGCAATAATTACCGGACCGGGTTTAGTTTTTTTAATGTTTTTTAATATGTAGCAATATTGAGGTTATAAACTGGCATCTCTTGTAGACATGTTTCCTCGGAACTAAGTTGTATGCTGTGTATATATATATGTGTGTGTGTGTGTGTGTGTGTATTAACTTGCTTTTTTCTGGACAACAAACCCATTTTCCTCTGTCTCTTGAGTTGTTATTGAGACCAGGTTTGACTGCATTTCAATGTAAAGATAGTAACTATAATAAAACTATGAAAGAAAATAAAAGTTATTTAACTAATACTAACACCTTTTTCCCTGTACCATTCTAGCTTGAGGCAGCTCAGTTGTACAGGTACGTTTGTTAGAAAACACAATTTCTTGTTTTTATGAAATAGAATCATTTGATAATGGAAAAATTTTGATCAAATGCTGAGATGTGAGTATTCTCTACATTTGATTTTTTAATACAATTTGAGAAAGACATTAAATGACATTAATAATGTGTACTTTATGGATAAATGGATTAAGTTTGTTACTAATACTATTTTTTGTCATTTCTTATTGCAGAGGGATTGGTTGTGACTATATGAGGCCTGCAGGTAGGCAGTGTATTTTTCTAGTTACTGTAGTTATTGAAAATGTCTCTGCTTCTGAGGCGTAACCAAAACTGTTGACCCAAGAATTCCAACATGAGCAAGATCTTTTTGAACTTTTGTAAAAGTTCTTGATTTATTCTGTCTAATGCATTTTGCCACTGGCTGTCGTAAAGCAAAAGTTATAGCTGGAAATCGAAGATAGAAAATGAGATTTTTCTAGAACCATTTTTGACCTTTTTGACTTCCCTCAGTGTCCCCGACCCATGTCAACATCTTAGCATATTTTGTAGCAGTTATACAAATTAGGCCCAAATTCACATATTTCTACTTGTATTTCACAGCATGCAGTCTCATAGAGAAGCTGTCCCTATCCAAGCTGCCACTGGCTGGGAGCCCTACTATCAGTAAGTATTACCAATTAAAAGCTTCCTTGTCCTTTATTGCTTAGCTAGTGCATTGCTGCCACCTACTGATCTTTTCTGGTATTGCATGTTTCTGATCTCCAACGTTGTTGCAATGCCCAAGAAGGTGTATGGCAGACTGTAATAGAGGACACACTGCTGTCTTTTATTATTGCTTAGCTAGTGCAGTGCTGCCACCTACTGATCCTTTCTGGTATTGCATATTTCTGATCTCCAACATTGGCAGACTATATACTGCTGTGTCTTTTATTATTGCTTAGCCTAGTGCAGTGCTGCCACCTACTGATCTTTTCTGGTATTGCATGTATCTGAGCTCCCAACGTTGTTGCACTGTTCAGGTGTGTGGCAGAAAGTGATAGATGACACTCTGAAGATACTGCTGGCAGAATACCAGGTGGCCATTCAGGTAAGGAGACAACTAACAAACTTACTAAAAGATCATTCCCATGATTGTGGCTTAAGATACAGAGGCTAAACATAGTACGTGTATATATAAGAAAAGTTCATGTATATGACACACAAAAGAATATCTTTTGTTTCACGCAACACACCAGTTCTGTACAGTTACTGTACATGTAAGTTCAAGCCGGTTGAGACCAAACTGTATCTCTCAACACTCTATGCAATATATGTGGTGGGTTCATTAACAATGTGCTCAAGGTATGGCTTTCCTTAAGCACTGGACCTCCTGCTTTACATTCCATACAAGAAGATGACTCTAGCCGAAGCTTGGTACTCATTTTCACCTGAGTTTGGTGAGGAAATAGGTGTAAAGTGCCTTTCCCAATTGCACAGTATTGGGGCCTCCTAGGTATTCAAACCCAAAACATTCAGATTCTAAGTCTTCAATCCTAAATACAATAGTATTTTGCCATCCCTAATCTACATGTATACCATTCTGTGGTGTAATGGTAATAATGAGTTTTTTCTTCTGCATTTTAGGACCATGCCATCGCAGGATTCGCAGCTCTGTGCGATGAGTACTACAGAACAGAGGAGGGGACAGCTCTGCCTGACATTCAAGGTTATACAGCTTCTAAATGTGCTACATTATGTTTTTACCTGTGTATCAATGGTGTTCAGCACCAAGGACAGGCATGTTTACCTGTGTGTGGATGGCATTCAGCACCAGGGACTGGCAATTTTACCTGTGTGTGGATGGTGTTCAGCATCAAGGACAGGCATGTGTACCTGTGTGTGTGTAAGGACAGGGCATGTTACCTGTGTGTGGATGGTGTTCAGCACCAAGGACAGACATGTTTACCTGTGTGTGGATAGTGTTCAGCAACAAGGACAGGCATGTCTGCCTATGTGTTAATGGTGTTCAGTACCAGGGATATGTATGTTTACCTGTGTGTGGATGGTGTTCAGCACCAAGGACAGACATGTTCACCTGTGTGTGGATGGTGTTCAGCACCAAGGACAGACATGTTCACCTATGTGTGGGGATGGTGTTCAGCACCAAGAACAGGCATGTTCATCTGTGTGTGGATGGCATTCAGCACCAGGGACAGGCATGTTGATACGGATATGTTTGTTATATGTGACTTCAGCAATTCGTCAAATGTGCCAGGCAGTGTAATCGTCCACTGTCGACTTTTTCCAGTGAAACAGTATGGTCTGGTGATTCAGTGTGGAATGAGACTTGAATGAATGAATGAATGAATGAGACTTTATTTCCGTGTCGTGCGCTATCCGGCGTCCAGCCCGTGTGGGCTTATACGACACAATAAATTATACATAAACAAAAGAGAATCAAAGGTACAGATAACAGAATCCAAACAAAATATGAACATAAATAAAGTTAGGCTATATACAATAATGGTGAACAAATAAGTGAACTCAAAACAGCTCGTAAATGCAAATAAGCAAATCTGTACATAATGAACCAAGATCTCACAAAATAAATACAAGTAAATAAGGTAAATCAAACATAATAAGAGAAATCAAACGTGCAGGAGTAACAAAAAAAAAGTGACAACCGTGGATGTGTTGAGAGACCTCTGACGATAGCAAGCCATGGTAGCAAGCCATGGCAGTCCAGCATTTATGTTCAAGGAATCCGGTTCTCAATGTGATTAACCTTCCCTTGACAGACCCAGTCCTTGACAGCTACCTGGGACAGCTGCAGAATGACATGGCCTATGCCAGGTGTGGGTTCATCCTGGCTCTCGGACATCTTCCCAAGTTCATGATCGCTGGCAAGCTGAAGAAGGTGAGAGATTCTTTCAGCAACCACCAGTCACATTCTAAAGTAACAGAACAATATACATTACATAGTAAAGTGGATTCATTCCTCAAGCTAGCCAACATCTCACACATGCAGTCGTCCCTCAGTAAGACATCTACAGCTGCATAGCTCCTGTTTAGAAATTTTATTCAGCCTATCTAAACAGGAACTATGTGGCTCCAGATGTCTTACCAAGGAACGACTGCATGTGCAAGATGGCATGTGCTAAGGCCAGTTAGCTTGATCTAGGAATGAATCCACTTTACTAATGTATCCAGTATTTTACATTGCAGTACAATAAAAGTACATAAACTGAACCATTTTGTCATAGACCTAAGGCCACACCAATTTAATTTCTTGGTTAACAGATTTTTCTAGAAAAATAATGGAGTGGGCGGGCGAAAAAAAAAAGAAAATAAAAACAGGCCTAGGCATCCTATTATGGCCCAGAATGGTACGATAGGAGCCATGAAGTCAACACACCAGGCTGGTTCAAAATTTAAACAATGAATTTTGAACTTTCAATGATACCATTGCATTGAAAGATGGAATAACTGTAACAACTAGGATGAAAAGGACTGTTTTCAACGGTTCAGGGCAAAATATGAGCATTTTGCAGTTGATTCTGGATGTTTATTTTTATTTGCAAATCAGAAAAAATGAAGCGGCGAATCCGTTAACCAAGAAATTAAATTGGTGTGGCCTAATGAAGAATTTTGTTACCTTTTGTTCACTGTAGCTGTTGTCTGGGCTGATCCAAGCAACAAAGATCACACCAAAGGACATGAGCATGGCTGAGGCCAGGAGAGATGCCATCAAGTCTATAATAAGGTTTGATTTATTGAAATTGCAACAGTGCAATACACGCGGAACAGAGGCAGCTGTTGCTGGTGTTGTGTCCCACACATAGAAACAAATACAGGACAGACAATACTCATTTTCACTTGAGTCTAGTGGGGAAAGTCGTGTAAAGTGCCTTTCCCAAGGGCACAAGATCGGTGGCATGTCAGGACTCGAACCCGGGACCTCTTGATTCCGAGTCGCGCACGCTGCCGTTGCGCCACACGACCCCACAAAGGTTTGGTACCAAATAAAGGGAGTCTCTTTTTACACAATCAAGAGGTTTATTCAGCCGACGTTTTGGTGACAGTCTGTCACTTTCCTCAGGGCAATTCTGTTTTCAATTCGGTTCACATTAGACAGCACAGGTGTGGAAAAAGCGGCAGAATAAACCTCCTGGTTATGTAAAAACAGTTTCTTTATTCAGTTACTTACCACTTTGATGAAACTATTTAGTACCTTTGCCTTATGTTTTTGTTTATAATGGTGTTCTGATGACATTTGTAACAAGAATACTCTCTCCTCCCCATCACATAACGTTCTTCTAACATACAGCACTCTTTAAAAGACATGTCTACATTGTTTTCTGATTTCAGAATCTGCAGTACCGTTGGCATAGAGAAAGGGGGCTCCCCTGACTGTGTCATCTGTGAGGACAACATCAACAGTGTGTTCGACACGTTCCTCCTGGCCATGGAGGACTATACCACTGACAGGAGGGGAGACGTAGGCACGTGGTGAGTGGACCAGTCCTGTATAAGCCGGTTCACAGGTTAAAGTGTGCATGCAAGCTGTATTGTGGGTGATATGTCAAAGTTGAAGACTGGAAATTGTAGTTTAAATCATCCATTTCGGTGTGTACTAGCTTACAATGTATGTTATGAGGTGAAAGAAACATCAATGCTGTTCAAGGCTCAGAAGCTCTTTTTTTTATTCTGGTATCTGGTAGGATGTCTTGGCATGAGCTTAGTAGGATCAAATCAGAGTTGTAGCGGTTTTGCTCAATTGTAAGACTAAATAGTAACATCCGTGTCCATAATATCACCAGGGTCCATAATATCGCCACCTTGAGAAATAGTGTGCTTTAAGATATTTTTACTGCAACATACTTTTGGTATGCACTCCTGCACACCTCAAATGTACATACCTGGGGTATGTTGTAGTAAAAATATCTTTAAGCACACTTTTTCTCAAGGTGGTGATATTGTGGACTATGGTGATATTATGGACACAGATGTTAACTGTTTTTGGTTTGATTGTTTGTTTGTGTGTAGGGTACGTGAGGCGGCTGTTGTAGGATTGGCAGAGATCACCTCCCAGGCCTTACAGGTGGATGCCGGTCTGATAAAGCAGGAATAGTAAGTCTTGTCAATTTCTCTTAACATCTACTCAATCAGCAATACATTTATTCTTTATTTCAGGTAAAAAAACTCATAGAACACATTACAACATTAAAATAATACAAAACTCTAGAGACATACAAACAATACAGAAAGAAAACCTAGATGCATAGTAATGTGTTTCGGAAGAAAGAGTTCCTGTAAAAGGCATCAGATCTTAGTAAGCGAATGATGATTACGTTATGTCTTTTAATAGCCTGGAGTCCAGCCTTGTTAGCTTCCGTCCGCTTCCCAAGATCTTCTACCCCGCTACTTCGGATCTTGTTGGAAAACGGACCAAAGCTAAGAAGACTGGACTCCAGGCCAGTCCAGCAACTAAGTTGGACCAACCTCCTTGCTTGACTAAGGACTTTGCAAAGATTAGGTTATAACAAGCTAGCTTATTGGTCCCATCATCAGGATGTAACAAGCAACCTGATTGGTGCCATCATCAGGTTGTAACAAGCAACCTGATTGGTGCCATCATTAGGATGTAACAAGCACCCTGATTGGTGCCATCATTAGGATGTAACAAGCAACCTTGATTGGTCCATCATCAGGTTGTAACAAGCAACCTGATTGGTGCCATCATTAGGATGTAACAAGCACCCTGATTGGTGCCATCATTAGGATGTAACAAGCACCCTGATTGGTGCCATTATCAGGTTGTAACAAGCAACCTGATTGGTCCCATAATCAGGTTGTAACAAGCAACCTGATTGGTCCCATCATCAGGTTGTAACAAGCAACCTGATTGGTGCCATCATCAGGTTGTAACAAGCAACCTGATTGGTGCCATCATTAGGATGTAACAAGCACCCTGATTGGTGCCATCATTAGGATGTAACAAGCACCCTGATTGGTGCCATCATTAGGATGTAACAAGCACCCTGATTGGTGCCATCATCAGGTTGTAACAAGCAACCTGATTGGTCCCATCATCAGGTTGTAACAAGCAACCTGATTGGTGCCATCATTAGGATGTAACAAGCACCCTGATTGGTGCCATCATTAGGATGTAACAAGCACCCTGATTGGTGCCATCATTAGGATGTAACAAGCACCTGATTGGTGCCATCATCAGGTTGTAACAAGCAACCTGATTGGTCCCATCATCAGGTTGTAACAAGCAACCTGATTGGTGCCATCATTAGGATGTAACAAGCACCCTGATTGGTGCCATCATCAGGTTGTAACAAGCAACCTGATTGGTCCCATCATCAGGTTGTAACAAGCAACCTGATTGGTGCCATTATCAGGTTGTAACAAGCAACCTGATTGGTCCCATAATCAGGTTGTAACAAGCAACCTGATTGGTCCCATCATCAGGTTGTAACAAGCAACCTGATTGGTCCCATCATCAGGTTGTAACAAGCAACCTGATTGGTGCCATCATCAGGTTGTAACAAGCAACCTGATTGGTCCCATCATCAGGTTGTAACAAGCAACCTGATTGGTCCCATCATCAGGTTGTAACAAGCAACCTGATTGGTCCCATCATCAGGTTGAAACAAGCAACCTGATTGGTCCCATCATCAGGTTGAAACAAGCAACCTGATTGGTCCCATCATCAGGTTGTAACAAGCAACCTGATTGGTGCCATCATTATGTTGTAACAAGCAACCCAATTAGTGCCATCATCAGGTTGTAACAAGCAACCCGATTGGTCCCATCATTAGGTTGTAACAAGCTGATTGGTGCCATCATTAGATTGTAACAAGCAACCTGATTGGTGCCATCATTAGGTTGTAACAAGCAACTTGATTGGTGCCATCATTAGGGTGTAACAAGCAACCTGATTGGTGCCACCATTAGGTTGCAACAAGCAACTTGATTGGTCCCATCATTAGTTTGTAATAAGCAACCTGATTGGTGCCATCATTAGTTTGTAACAAGCAACTTGATTGGTCCCATTATTAGTTTGTAATAAGCAACCTGATTGGTGCCATCATCAGGATGTAACAAGCAACCTGAATGGTGCCATCATTAGGATGTAACAAGCACCCTGATTGGTGCCATCATCAGGAACTAACAAGCAACCTGATTGGTGCCATCATCAGGTTGTAACAAGCACCCTGATTGGTGCCATCATCAGGTTGTAACAAACAACCTGATTACTATTAGTGCTATCATCAGGATGTAACAAGCAATCTGATTGGTGCCATCATTAGTTTGTAAGAAGCAACCTGATTGGTGCCATCATAACATGCTGCCATCAGTTGTAACAAGTCATGTGATTTGTGCAATCATCAGGTTGTAACAAGCTACATGATTGGTGCTTGTATCAAGCTACATTGTACCTGATTGGTTCCATCCTCAGGTTGTTTTAAGCTATCTCATTGGTCAGTGCCATTGTCTTTCCTGCAGTTGTGAGAAGACGATTTTCAGCGTCCTGCATCAGGCTGGAGAGAAGATCGACCGAGCGAGGGTGGTAGCCGGGGAGACACTGCTACGCCTGCTGTACCACGACCCACCTGTTCCCCACATACCACACAGGGAGGAGCTGCTCAGTCTGTTTCCGGAGTATGTAGCTTGTAACGTTATGATGATTTTTACCTCGGTATATGGAGGGTTGAATTTCCATGTGTTTGCTTGTATGTCCATAGTTATTAGTAAGAATACAGTTACAGGAAGTGAAGGGGGAAATGTTTCAGTGCAATGTGAACCTGGAAATCAAGGGACTAGGTACAAAATGTACTAGATAAATATGTAGAACCAGTCGTGAACCCAGTTCACTGTACTGTCTTGTTCACATTGCACAGCACATTGGTGTCAATGCAATTAGATGCATTCCCAAATGTAGCATCTATAGCAGTGACACCTGTGCTGCAGTGCAATGTGAACCAGTCAGAATTGCCCTGAGGAAGGGCACTGATGGTCACCCAAACATCGGCTGAATAGAACACAAAAAGAGTCTCTTTATTCATTGTACCTTTAAGTAAGTATATATGTCCTCACTACATCTTCTATAAATGTCTACAGGAAAGACAAGGAGACCCTGAACTGGGCCAGTGCAGCGGAGTGTTACCCCAAACTGATGCCAGTCCTGTCTCTGAAGTCCTACCACCTACCCTGTGTTACTGGGCCTCACTGTGTCTGTGGGCGGGCTGACAGAGTCACTGGTAATCTCACTGTTCTTCTTCATCTGTAGCTTTGTAATGTCATGGAAGTTCATCTGTGTTTGTAGTTACCATAGTACAATGCTGAACTTTATTCCAACACAAGGGTACTGTGGATCAAATTTTCAATGACCACTGTGACAGTCATCTTCATCAAAATAAGAAATGACCAAACTCTTATGGATTTACATCCTGATGAAGAAAAGAAAATGTGAAGAAATGCAACTGAAGAGTCTATTATTTGCCATACCATACTCTGTGTGTTCAGTAATTTGTTCAACCTTTATGACGACATAGATTTCATAAACTTTTTTGCCAAACTTTTTTTTTTCCATTCACATCGCTTGTATCAGTTTTGGGGTTCCCAGAGGATGCAATCCATAAAATTATAATCAAATCAACTTGGCCTAACATTCTATCGACCGTTGGCCCTCTGCCTATCCAACCTGCAGGTGAAACACTCCAGCCAGTCTTTGAACGGCTACATGCTGAAGATATCAGACAACGAGGAGGGTCTGACAGCCATCAGTGATACTCTACTCACTATCTTCAATAACTACCTCAAAGTCGACAGGTCAGTTATATCATTATTCACCAGTCATGAAAGTTTTTCTTTGTTGGTATACGTAGTTACATACTTAGTTAAAACGTTTTGTTTCAACACAAAGAATTGTTCTCATCTAGAGCTGTTGAGCAGTCACTCTGGTCTTCTTCGATAAACTGACCCAGTGAGGCTTTCAATGTGGCTTCTTTAAGTGACGTCAACATTAGGGCATTAGTATCTGGTATGGACCCATCACTAAAACCACGGCAGGGGCCGACACTGTTTACTACAATGTAGATACCTTTTCCAATTAATGTTAAACTACTAGAAATGCGTTGTATGTTTATTGTAGATTCTGAAACAAATAATATTTCAAGTATTTGTTTGCCTGATTTACATACATGAAAATCTGAAAAAATGAGTTACCATCCAGTTGTTGATAAGCCAGTGTTTGTTTATTTATTTGTTTGTTTGTTTGTTTGTTTTCAGGGTCTCCCTTCCTCTGCTGAAGATGCTGGACTTCCTATTGGGCAGCGGCTGTTTTGAGCTGTTTTCTGAAGAAGAAGAGTAAGTCAAGAATTGTCTTGATTTTTACTAAGTACATTATATATGTCGTGGTAGAGACTCCAATGATTCTAATCAGCAATACTACAAGAGGAGAGTCTCTCAACCTACATACATGTATATGTATAGTTATATATATACCCAAAATGCATGTAGAACAAGATACATGTCACTACTAACAGTTTTTAACGAAGACCAAAGTACTAGTATTATTGAGAGACTTTTAATAAACTTGCAATAATAGAAGAAAATATTATAATTGAGGACCCCTTTTATTGTTGTTATAAAAAATGAGGCAGGTGGTTTCGCCAGCAGGGATGGAGAGGCACCTAGCAAATAAGCATGGTACTGCAGTACATTTACTAAAACATCTTTCTATCTACCTTCCCCTCAGCCATCCGTTCTCCCTGGCCCTACTGGACCTGTGTAAGAAGGAGATTGCGAAGTCTGGAGACCCACAGAAGCTGCTGGCCGCCATCGGAGTCTTCTGTCAGCTGGTGCAGTTCCCGGGAACCATCCGGGAGAAGGTTCTGTTCCAGCTACTGGTCATGTTGGGCCACAAGTATCCTAAGGTATTGTCACAGACAGAAGAGCTGTTTTGGTCTGCTTATATGATATACAGTTCTGTACAATTTTTTCAGTTGTAGGAGGTGCCTTGACAGAACTGGCCATTGAGAAAAGGGCTACAACAACCTTTTCTGGTACCTTTCTACTGGTACTTTGTGTGTTTGCATTGGCTTTGTTAAGGAACTGTACTACTATATAGTATCCCATTTTGCGCAGTTTACATCATAGTCTTTGGAGACGGAGGTTTTATTATGGATCTCTCCACAGCAAGTACCACAAAATGCATTCACAAAGTATTCCTATCGTACTACAGACTTGTTTTTATTTATTTTATTATTCATTATTTATTGTTTGATTCAGGCAAAGCCCATAGACAACATAGACAACACAAAATACATAAATTTAAAAATACAATGTCTAGGATAAAAGAAACGGGGCCTATTTAAGGTCTGCATACCAACTGGCAGTATCGACGCCAGAACTGACTTCTTGGGAAGGCATCAGAGCGTAAGAGCAAACTGATGATGCCGTTACCGGGCGCCAGGAGGCGAGCCGCAAAAGAGTGCGTCAGCTTTCGCCTCCTGGCGTCGAAGTTTTACCACAAACTGTAAACACCCCAAACTTTAAGATATTCCTGCAGAATTAAGGTGCTGCAAGTATTAGATAAATCTACAGTGTAACAAAAGCTCAACATCCTTTTCCTTGACTTCTGGATAACATGTGTTTGGTTTCTGTTTGCACCCAGGTTAGGAAGAACACAGCTAACCAGCTGTACGAGATGCTCATCACATATGAAGACATCGTGTCTGAGGAAAACTTGGATGAAGTCATGACTCTTCTCAGTGAGAGCACCTGGTAAGTACTGTGTGACATACATTCGAAAATAGTTTCATCAGGTTAGTTAAGTATAGCATATTGGGGTTTTCTTTTACACAACCAATATTGACTTACCTACATGTAGCTTACGTTTTGGTGTCTATCAGACACCTTCATCAGAGCTTCTGACTGGAGTTCTGCTTCTCACTGCTACATGTATATGTAGAGATGATACATTGTGTGACACAGGGTTCTCCAATGATAGTGCTTTTTTTCCGCAGTGATATTGCCGTATGTTGTAGGTCTGAGGTGTGATTTTTAAACCTTTGCACCTGTCTCAAATCTATGACATCTGTACCTGTATCTGAATAGCTGGTATAACCGCCTTTCGGTGTAACACACCAGCTGGCATATGGCACAAGGTAATCTTTATCAAAAATATGGTCTTCATTTGCAGGGATGACAACAATCTAGAAATGATCCGAGGAATAAGAAACCAGCTGTGTGACCTCATGGGGGTCAAGAAGCCTATCTCAAAGGTAAAATATTTGTTTTTGCTGGACTTAAATATTTCTAAACTTGACACAGATATTAAATCTTAATATCTACAGTCATGCAGATACTATGATAATTATAGTCACAAACATGGAAAACCACGCAGAAACTTTACTATTAGTAATACATAGACTGAGATTGACAGTCTAACTTTTTTTAATCCCAGGCTCCAGCAAAGCCCAAGAAAGAGAAAGCAGGAGAGGATAGAATGTCCAGCTATGCAGGTTGGTTTTTATAAATCCTCAAACTTTTGTGTTGGTCGTATTTTTATTTTAACATCTTCACTGTAAATTCATTACACCATGAATATGTGTTTACCGGCTCCACTCTACTTCAGAATTATTTCAACCGTGAACATCAAATGCTGTAAAAACTTTCCCAGTGTTCTAGTGCTAAGTCTTATCAAATTTATTTTGCCCAACACCTCTAGTAACAATTTTGTATCAAATTAGAAATTTAAGGTAGTTTACCAGTCTTACACATATTACTAGTAAGAAAAATGCATCATATTAACAATGTTCGTTTCTAGTGTAAAGGTTTTAAAAATCTGTGTTTTTACTGTAATTCAATGACCATGTTACTTTCTAAATCTAGTGTAATGGTTTTAAAAACTGTGTTTCCACGACTGTAATTCAATGATCATCTCACTTATTTTCCAGATCTTGTTGGCAGACTGGGTTACTGATGAGTTCCCTCCATTCCTATTGCTGCCGTCACAATTGAACTGGAAGCAAGTGACCAATTACAGAAATTACATTTAGGCCATGTTGATTTGATTATATGGATGACATCCTCCGGGAACCCCAAAATTGATGCGCGTGTGCGAATAAAAAAAAAGTTTTGCAAAAAAAAAAGTTGTTTTCATTATGAAATCTACGTGGTCATGAGGGTTGAACAAATGGGACGGAATATGGTTTGGCGAATAATCTAGTCTTCAAGTTCATTTCTTTACAATTTCGTCTTTTTTCGTTTGATTTTGGCATTCTACGACATTGGTATGGTTTTTTTGTAACTTACGGTATATTTTTGCTCATTTTGCAACTGTTTTGTACGATTTACAGTATGGTTGAAAACTTTTTTTTATTGTTGAAACGGCCGAAAATTCATGCGCGCGCGGATGTCATCCATATAATCAAATCAACATGGCCTTAGTGTGCTGTGATGATTTGCTATTGCAGTACCATTGCATGATGCCAGAGGGCACCTGTGATCAAAAGTATTCAAGCACAACAATCATTGTGTTGCTATGTTGATTTTAAATACATGTATCAAACTTCTCCCGCCATTAGGTATATAGTTGGTAAGAATTTAACAAATTTGAATGTATAATTATGAATTATAAGTCAATGTACAATGTGTATCGTAATACACACATTAAAATCTAAAACAAGATAGAAGATAATTAAGATAACTTCTAATATTACAAGCTTTCAATTTTCGACTTCTTAATGCCTATGCAAGTCTGAAGTAAACTTTCCTACACTGAATGCTAAGGTTATGACATTCCTGAATCATCTTTTGTCTAAAGCAACTACTATTTTGTATCAAGTTATTTGTTGGCATTTTAAAAAGCCAAGTGGCCGTCAAATGATTGTCACCAGTTTGTGTGTGAATCTTGCTTGCATTGCACAAGTGCATCTTCCTGTAGAAACATCCAAGCTTCGGCTGAATGATCAATAAATACTTGGTAGTATAGGATAGATGATTTCTAGGTGTATGCACATGTAGTAACGTTATAGAATAGCTGGTGTGTTACGCTGGTGTGTTAGCTGGTGTGTTACACGGAAAGGCGGTTATATTATACCGGCTATACAGATACAGATACAGATACAGAATATATATCGTATAATAGTAATTGCTGAAATGTATATCTCTCTACAAGTAGAGATTTGGAAGAATGGACTAAATAATTGTAAAACTTGATAAACTACTTGCAATTTTGGTGCAGTATCATGTAACTGATGATGTCATTTGCTCTGATAAATACTATTATGTTGTGATCATATGTTTTCTTACTGTTCCACTTTGCCTTAATCTCTGTCAGTCAGATTACATTAAGATGTTACAGTAGCAAAGATAAAAATCCCTCTGGAATGGCAAATAGCATTGTATACAGTAGCTAATAAAAACATTTAGTGCCGTGTTTGCCCTAGCTGAAAATCAATACCTTAAGTCGCTACATTTTTTTGTTCTTGAATCAGATGATATTTGATGGTGATTTTAATGTGTAATTAGGCCACTGCAAGTAATTTTTATGGATGACATCAGTGCTCGCATAAATTTTCGCCTGATTTTGTGGAAATATCTATTGCTAAAATAACTGCTGTGTCTGTGTCATGCAAAACAGTATAGCTGCTTCTGTGTGTTATTATTAAGTTATTGCTATGGTAACAGGAAATAGGAGATTTCATACTTCAGGGAGGTAGGCAATCTTTGATCTTGACCCACCCATGTGCTGTCAACCTACTCCACACATAGACAGACAAACCCACACACTCAGCCACCCAAAGCAATACTTCCTTACCCAGTAAGAAATAGTTGCAGCTTAAAGCATGTGTACAACGTTACGTGACTCTAGATCTTTTGAGATGTGTCTCTTTTGCCACCTCCCTTTTTATGTGGGTACCTTTCTATCAACCCAAGGACTTTATGTAATGTGTCCTTGATCAACCCAAGGTGGTTCAAACCTCCTTGATCAACCTAAATTGCACAAAGTTGAATATTGATAGTCAAATTCCTGCAATGTCCAAGGGAACACAACTAACCCTTTCTGGTAACAGATGCAGCTCTTTTTGTTTGACCTTTTATAGAAAGTAATTTTTTGTGAAAAGGGAAAACAATGCAGGCAATTCAAAATTATTGACATAAACCACAGTATCTGTTTAATCCCAATAGAGCAATAATCCCTTTTCTTTAAAAAATTATCTCAATAGTCACTTTGTTTTGCAAAATACAAAATGGCTGATAATGCCTTAGGGAGTGTTCAATGATGGGCCACTTGGGTCTATAGCAACAGGTGGTGTGCTATCGTGAACACTTAACAAATTAAGCACATTCGTAGTAATCTCCACCAGGCTTCAGAAGCGGCTGGAAAGAGCAGAAATTGGCCAAATAACATGCCGGGGTTAGTTCCAAGGCTACTACTCCAATCATTGTATTATGAGCTTGACCTGGCATCTAAATTGCAGATTAAATTGGAGGGTGTAGGTTATAGTACTTATTAAGTGTGTTACAATTATTATAATTACATGTACAAGCACATACACGTGGATGCAATTGAGTCTATACCATACCATTGTCTTTTTTTTTTGTCAAGTCACTCAAGGCCTCCTAGTCATAGTGAACACAAGCAAACACACGAAAGCAAACCTCTGTGCATGCAGTGTTGTGCACCTTCATGTACTTTTCATGAAGACATACAATCATGTAGAAACAAACAAGAAGTAAGTCTGACACTTATACGTAATGAGAAAGACTGCATGCTTGAATAGATGAATATTGTAACATTACCATTACTAAAAACTGTCCCCTCCCACCCCAAGGAATATTGGATTTTTTTCGTTGATACCTGATTTTTTGACGACACGATGTATTTGCAGTTTTTGCTGTCACCTCTGTAACGCAATAACAAATAATTTGCCGACTTTCTTTTTTCTGCACCTGCTTCCACCGTGAACACCTCCATTTTTCTCAGACCGTGAACTTTTGCTGCCATGAACATAAAGTGAATTACAGTATTTCATCTTTTGACGGCCCAAGAAATTAGATGATGTATCAGACAACCGCAGGCTTCCTGTATCTTGATAAATGTCAGTTTGAATTGACAAGCTGTCCCGTCCCATACAGGTTTGATCAATACCCTGCTTTTCAAACTCTGAATGGAAACTTTACGATGAGACCAAAGGGCAAATACATTCTGAGTGATATTACTATAATTCATAGGCACCTGCCATCTCACCTTCACCAGTAGGGATAGGAATACTAAGAGGTTTAACTTCACAGGCGAAAGAATAGTTCAATCAATCAATCAAATGGTTTATTTGTGAAAACAAACAAGAACTTGTAGACGTTGGCTAAATTGTGTCTTGCTGTGCAATTTGATTTCTTAACATTTCTGGCATGACAAATTAAAATTGATAAGTTATTCAATAAAATCCATATCATTACACACTAATTACCTAAAAATAACAGTTTAAAGTTCAAAATTAGTTACACAATATAATACCATAAGATGATTGAAGAGTATGTTATGTACATTTGTACATATCTGGTTCCAAGCTAAATAGCAGATATATAATTGTGTAAAAGAAATTTCCTGTGAAACAAAACAAAAAACATTTTGAAGAACATCAATATAGTCAATCCAATCTGTTTATTGAAAAGGTCAAGTAGTTTTATTTTTATCCAGGTTACTAGTATTAAATGTTTTATTAGGGTAAAAGATCATTCTCAAGGTCTTATCCATTATTTATTAAAGGAAGGATGTATGCCATTGCTTTTTTATATCCCTGGTATTGCAATGGATTTAGGAATATTTGTTACCTCCTAACATCTGCTTGAAAGATGAGAACATTTCATTTATTTCGAAACCTTTTAGCCCCGAAGGGCTAATCTTCCAAGGCTCAAACAATTAAAATGACATAATTACAACATAGTAGAAACATTTAAAAATACAGTTACATACATAACGTTACATGTACACCACATCAACAATGAATACACATAGATATTAACAATTTAAAAGTAGCGAGCAAGGATCAGGTGACACTACTACTGTTTGAAACGGCTTTCTTAAAACTGATAACATCGCACAGTGTCTTAACATCAGATGGTAGATCGTTCCAGAGCACGACTGCACGGTACAGGAATGAGCGTTTTCTGCTATTGGACTTAACGTTAACTAGGTATTGGGGGTGTGACAAGATTAGGAGCATAATACGATTTGGACAATGTGGGGTTAATTTATTGATAAATTGGTCCAGAAATGAGGGGTGTGACACTATCTGGAGATGTGTTTTTCACAGTTTCCAGAATAAAACACAAAGCAGAATGTCTTGAAAACATCAATGGTGACATTAATCAAGTAATACATTTGAAAATGCCCGATGTAGTAGACACACACCCTTTACCCAATCAGCACACATTGTCACGGGGTCAAAAGTCAACGTGATCAAAGCTTCGCCCCTAAAAACACACCTTCACCACCAGTGTCTGAGCAAGGAGGTCTCTATTAAATCTCCTCGGCCTGAGCACCTACTGTAATACCGGCTAGAGACCTAGAACTAAAGTTATGTCGTGATGTTTACAGATTCCGGGTTTTGTTAGAGAGGAGAGCACGGGATAAAAGGCGCGGTAACCCCCGGGTAGGTTTCAGACGACCCTGATAGAGCGAGCGCACCATGTCGTTTGGCAGGCTCCAAGAAGATCGGCTCAGCTGCTACCAGAACTTTGACATTCTTCCAGTCTGGCGTCTACAGTGTGCGGATTTTCCTCAGAATCTTGTTAGTGTTATTGGATAAACCCTCCATTCCTGCGTGAACCACTCAGAGAGCCTAACGTAGGCGAGCGTGAGAAGGGAGGATCAGAGATCACAGACGATATCACTGAGGAACAACTCGGTCAGGCAGTACGCTGGTCTGACTGCTATGCTCAAGGACAGTTTCCGAATTATTATCCGTGTCTTGTGCAGTTTTTTTCGGTCAGAAACCATGAAGTTGAAAGCTAGGTTGGTCGCGGGGGGACTGTTTCTCACGCTGGTGACTTGCGGGGTGCTGGTTTTGAACGGAAACCTCCGGGTTGCCGTGGAATTCACGGCGGACCCGGCGTCGGGGCAGGGTGCGGGTCGCGCCGCCCAGGCTGCGGAAGCGTCCCGGTACGGAGGCAAGGCCGCCTTCGGGCCGGGCAACAAGAAACTCTTGAACGAAGAATACGGCGTGAACAGCAACGTAAGCCTTAGCGCCATGAGTTCGGGACAACATCCTAATCTCAAATCTCCAGAAAAGGGACTCCAGAAAAAAAGCAACGTCGTGGAAAAACCACCCTCTCCAACGGTTGATCATAAACAACTCAACAACAACGTCCAGAAAAACAGGACTTCCCCGCCGAGATATGCCGGCTCGAAACTTAAGATTCTCCTCCGGCACCCCTTATACAGAATACCAGAACGTGTCTCGACATCAGACTATCTTCTCAAGCCGGCCAGATGGCTCCATGCGACGCCAGATGAGAGAAAATATATCAAGTTGGGAGAAAATAGCGAGGAAGAAAAAAGGTACACGTTGCTTTCATCAAATAATTACCCTAACGTTACGTACTCTAATGTTACCTTTGAAAATCTCACTATTCAGATCCTTAAATCCTTTAAGTCTCAAGATATAACTGTCGATGACGTGTTAGGTTTATTACTAGACATTTTATAATGTACTGTAGACATCTGTTTGAGCAAGTTACTGATGTTTTCAACTAGCTCAAGTAGCTGCCAACATTTTGCTTCATCAGCAGTTCTGTAGAAGTAAACATGCAAAGGTTGCTTTTGTGAACAACACTGCTGTAACTTGTGTAAGATGTGAGATGTCCACAGAAAATGCTTGGATGTGCCCATGTAAGTGTGTGGGTGTGCGTGTGTGTGTGTGTGTGTGCGCACGTGTGGGTGTAACGTGTGTGTGTGTGTGTGTGTGACTGTGTGTGTGTGTGTGTAACGTCTGTGTGTGTACGCGTGCGTGCACGCCAATTTGGCACACGCTTGTACATGTGTGTGTCCTTGTGTGAAATTGTACATGTGCAAGTTTTTAAGGGGTTATTAAGGTACTAACTAGTACATACTTAACCATACAGTTGAATTTAAGACTGTCATCTACATTTTATATTTACTCTGTTCTAGCATCCCCTCTCTATGAATGAACATTGAAGTTTAACTTAGCACATCCAAACTTTCTTTTGAAATGGTACATGTGTGTAGGATAGGCCCTCAGGCATTCTTCATACAGTTTGTCTTCTCATGCATAAAAGACTTCCCTGCAAAAAGTTCATACTCATATTATCTATACGTAGGTGAACGTTAGGCACACCCAGTTCCTAAGCTACGACTATAATATGAGCTCAGATTTGAGACTACCGGTAACTACACGTGTATGTCGTCAACAGTGCAGGGACTGCATCATGTTTATGTATTTATAGTAATAATATGCCACGTATTCAGGTAACGTAAATCATGAAATGTTCACACTAAAATCACAGGTGTTCAGTTATCTGTATCAGTATAGCCGGTATAACCGCCCTTCAGCGTAACACACCAGCTTCGCAGGCACGCAGAGCGGCAGCAGCTAGCTATATCACACCGACGACTTGTTACACTCAATCTTTGCACATTCAATTGCAGGAGTCCTTTAAAGCTTTGTAGTGATTTGGGGTGCATTGCCATTACTGTTACAGTGTTTTGTATTTTCATCGTACTACTTTCAACTGTGAACTTCAAAGCCTGCGAAAAGCTCTCTTTCCCTAGCTCATACAGCACAATACATGTATACGTGAAAGTACATGTAAAATGCATGTATGTAGTAAATATAGCACAATGCACAATACCTAAACAGGCTAAAGCTGGTTGGTGCAACCCTGTGCACGTGACTTTGACTCTAATCTTGACTGGGCAAAGACTAAAGTCCAAAAGTCACAGTTATGTGTACTTGTCAGGTAATACCTTTTCACCTAAATATGCATATACGACTTCCATTCAGGGCCCTACTGGGTGCATACAAATATGTACAATACCGTCAATAGATGCATGCTTCAGGTTTTGTACTCCCAGCCTAATTTTGGACTACTAGTACTACTAGTACTACAGTAGCAAATATTCATTAGGGGTTACATGATGTAAATTGGTACTAGACTGTACTATTGTAGCATATTCTTGATATTCAATTGTCAGAATTTCATGACTCAGAAATATAATAGGAGCCCTGCTTTATATAGTATGAAATCTTGTTCCTCATTGTAAAGAATGTCCTTAGATGACTGTTAACACTTTGAATAAGAGACCTTGAATGACTTAGACAAGCAGACAATGGTACACTTATGACATATACACGTGTACACGTATTTACGTCATAATGTAACATAGTGAGTAAGTACCCATACTTCTGTAACACACACACCAATTACATGCACAATTTTGGTGCCCAGTCATAATGCAATGATTGGAATGATGACCTTAAAAAAATCACTCATGTGTAACATCTATCTGTATCTATCTGCCACCCTGAAAAATTGTCTAAGGACATCTCCAATGCAATGTCACCCAGTACTAAAATACATACCTGCATATCTAAACTGCATGGCTGGCCATGGGGAGTGCTGCACTAGTACCGGTACACAGATCTCTCAAACTTCAAACAAGTTCTGTTTTTGAAGGTGAAAGAATTTAGAAGTAACAGACTGTTGCTAACCTGTATAAGTTGAATGCACACATACACACACTCAATTAATCATTCAGTTCAATTATAACATTGATGTACCAAGGAAACCTTGCGTAGTTACAGAACGGCCAGTTGTGTGTTGTTGAAGTAGTACTAATCTTTCCGTGACCTGGTTCCCATAGGATTAAGGTACTAGTACAGGTAGGAAGAAGTCTTCGTGCAAAAAGTCCTAGCGGACGGTTACCAGTACTAATGTAAAAGGTCCTAGCGGATGGTTACCAATCTTTATGCAAAAAGTCCTAGCGGACAGTTTTCAGTCTTCATGCGAAAGGTCCTAGCGGACAGTTACCAGTCTTCTTGCAAAAGGTCCAACACTTTGAATAGGAGACCTTGAATGACTTAGAGTTAGCCAAGCAGAGAATGGTAGACTTATGACATATACACGTGTTACGTGTACTTGTAATAAAGTTGTATTTACGTCATAATGTAACACAGGGAGTAAGTACAGGTATACTACACTACACACCCTTCAATTAAATCCACAATGTCCTAAAGGTCCTAGCAGACGGTTACCAGTAATGCAAAAGGTCCTAGCGGATGGTTACCAGTCTTCATGCAAAAAGTCCTAGCGGACAGTTACCAGGCAGTTTCTAAAAAAGGATTTAGTATGATACAAAGGACAGCAAACGCAAAAAAGTTTTAAAAAACTAATTACGGGTATTAGTTATGTTTTTTGTTGATATAAATTGTTGATTTTTCGTTCACACAGACAGCCCATCCGGGCCCCAGTTTGGAAATTTGCCCTCAGCATTACAAGATTATCTCCGCCATTGTGAACTGTCTCAAACATTGCCACGTTAGCACTATTAGATTATGACATTGTACAATGGCGGGTTAGCCTACTTACCTTTGCCTTGCACTGCACAAAAAGTAGGAAATGTTAACAATGGTTAAAGTAAAGGTATGGCTGGTAATGCCTGTTGCTCTTGGGAGTGATTATCAGAATTACCTGGTACCTATCTCTATAATTTACTAGGTAGACATTTAATCAGACTTCTTCCACGGTGTTTTACCTTTCCAACTGAAGTCAGGTACACATTTTATACTTGAGTAGATTGAGGAATGCCACCGTGTTAAGTCTTTCCTGGTACGACCAAGCTTTGGAATTCCCTCCCTGACAAGTGTTTCCCACCAACCTACAATCTACAGGCTTTCAAATCAAACGTTCACCGCCATCTCTTGACATAGCCATGTTTCTGTCATATTTCTAGTTCAATGCCGAGAAGTGGTCGTATGGGCCTTGCATTGAGCCAAAAAAGGGGTCTTTCTCAATACGAGGACTGTGACAGTGTCTAGTCAGGAATTAAACCCATATGATCTATCAACCCATCAGTACCAGCCAGTCATTTGTGAATAGATATTTCCTTATCATTACATGAAAATATCAGATGACTACTAGTACTTTGGAACATCATCAATTCTTAAAATTCCCAATACAAGAACTGTGACAGTGTCTAGCCAGGAATCGAACCCATGATCTATTGACCCAGTACCAGCCAGTCATTTGTGAATATAAAACATTTCCTTATCATTACATAAACGTATCAGATGACTACTTTGGAACACCATCAATTCTAATCACACATGTTACATGTTGTCACACTTCAGTTGAAGATTAGACTATTTTTTCAGCAGTGACCAGCTGTTTCCATGTACATTTGTTTCAGTGTAACCTTGTCCCAGATACCAGAGCACACATGATAATGATTTTAACATTAACACATAGATGCCTGTAGGAACTTTTTTCTGTAGTCTATTAGGCTATCATTCTCCCCAGCTGTTTTCAATTGAAGTTTACTTTCAAGTTCTGTGTCGTGTCCCAGAATCTAGGCTTATTGGGTGATGATGGTTTCGGGCTGCCTTGGTCCATTTTCTCCTTAGCATCCTTTGGCGAGCAAGCAATTATGTGGTCTATGTTTTCTTTAGCAGTTTATACAGGGCTGTCTATGCAAACTTTGTGTTTGTATAGTGGAAAGGTAATATTCTCCAATCGCTGTTAGCCATTTTGGCATGCAGTTTGTATTCGATGCCTACATATGGGTTAGCTAAAAGAAATATGTAAGGTTTTTGATATATTTTTCTAGGCTGTCTATATATTCGTGTGGAAAAAAATGTCAGCAAGCTACTGGAAATCCATTTGTTTTTTGCAGGGGAAAGAAAACTGTAGTGTAGCACAAAAACACATAATCTGCAGTTAATCACGATTTTGTGGTGGAGTAGAAAATACTAGAAATGTAAAAAAAAATCACCTGTAAGTAAAATCATAGCAAACATTGATTCAAGATTTACAGTATTTAAGTTATTAAGACATACACCCTTATTTATTAATTAGATTACTAAGGTGATGATTTAAAAGCCCAGTACTGTAGAATCTAGATAAAATTGCTCTTGAAAGCATTATGAGTTTAAGAGAAAAAGAATTGTTTCAAGAAGGAAAATAACAAAAGAAGATCTCCAAAAGTGAATCGTCACGTATTGTATACAGTCATGATCATGACCATCATTTATTAGACAAGCTTAGACATGATATCCTAAGATACCGCACACTGCTGTAGACTTTGACAGAAGTGAGTGTCTAAGCTGCATGACATCTTAATCGCTCAGGCTTTGGAAAACGTCACAACAACCTGGCCAGAGAGCCTTTGATAAACGGTCCGACCGTATACGGGATTAAGCCCGCACTTCTTGGGATTTGAGATTTGTAGCATTTATCCCTATAATGGCAAAGAAAGATGCAGCTATGCCCCAAATGTGCCGCAAGTCTGCGCTGAGGTCGAATCTTTAGTGCTTCCTTCGCTTTTATTGCCCTCCGTCGGGTATAAAAGAATGTGCTCCTGTAACATCTAAATAGAGAAGAGATTTTTCTTCGTTACAAAGTCCATCCATGCACTCGGTGGTATTTGAGGCGAACCGTAAGTATCTGTTACAGCGCTTGTGTAATTTACGGTTTCGTGTTACCATGGCCCCTGCATGCCATATCTGTCATACAGTGAGTTGGTATATAGAAACATAACCATAAATCTTGAAATGTCTGTGGTGGTTTTCTTTTCGCACTGTGAAATTAAGACATTTTGTGCCGCAGTATTGTTTTGCCTGCAAACTTGAAGTTGAACGACGCATTGTGAAAACCTGACTTCCACCCCCTATTGCAAAATCAAATCCACATAAAAGTAAAATGAATTTACAACTTGATTTTGGCAGCACTGTCCAGTTGATAAACTAACATTCCTGTAACTTAGAGTGCAAGCTCTCTGTATGTCTTCCTTTTCTTTCCCAGTATAGACTCATAGTCATAGACTCATACTCATAGAGACATTGCTTGGTGCATTTGCTTATATTTGTAGGCCATTTGAATGCTATAATTAGCTGTAGGGGTGGTTAATGCAGATTGACCTTAGGCCAAGTTTGTCAAGTTGGAAGTGAGTTTATTTGCAAAGCACTCACTAAAGCACAGAATGTTTCCTAGATATGCTAGTTGAGAGTTACTAAGTGAACGTTTCATGTTAGGATGTCAAGACATGGAGACGCCTTTCCAGCAGAACTACTGTACTGTACAACATATATTAATTGGGAAACATGTAACAACTGATAGGAAAGCTGGGAAGTTTCTAATACACTGTAAATTATTACGTATGTTCATATTTTCAACTGGCTTATTATGATAAACTTGAAGACACAGATTGCTTTCAAAGGGAATTCAGTCTTAAAATTTATCATTTCCCTACTACTGCAGCACAGATACAAAATGTTTCTGGCAGTGGTTTTGCCTGCTGAGTCTTCACTTCTTGGCAAGCTGTCTCAGCATGATCGAGCTCCTAACAGCTGTTTCATGTAAACACATTACATCACAGCCTCTAAATTTCCTCCTGAAGGCCACATGTGTTATCTGAGAGTCCTTCCTTGGAGCTGTCCATGTTGTTGTTATTATCACAAATAGAAAACAGCCAACCCTGCAAGACATTGGGTACCGTAAATCATGTAAGTTTTGCGTTAATTTATTATTGCAATGGCCTCTACACCAGAAATTTATGACACTGCAATTATGTCTTCATTTTATTATTACAGAGTTGATTTACTGAGGATGTGAAACGCTTCGAAAATCTCCCTTTCCGTCATACCGCGAAATAAAATCACTGTGAAAGTTTCACAAGTTACAGTATCCAGATTACCCCTTGAGGACAAGGTGGTTTGGAGTTCTGTGGTTGAACTGGTTGTTGTCTTGTACCTACTGCAGTGTAATACTAGTGGTCAACAGTGCATTTGTACATTGTTTATTTATACATGACTGTACATAATGATAATCATGGCGTGCAAAATAGGCCAGGTCAACATGTTTTCCTGGCAACTTGTCAAGATGAAAACAGGTGGCTTAGAGAAAAATATTTACTTCTTGAAACAGTACATAGCGGAGACTTTCCCCCAAACCGTTTTCATGTTAATTTCCTAGTTCAGTTTTCTGTAAGTTCATAATGATTAAAAGATGTAGCAAATTTTTTAAGATTGAGTATGATAAGTATAGAGACATCAATTTTTACGATAGAAATACATTTTTACCATTTTAGCTATGTGTTAAACTGTCAGTTCTGCTTTTGACGATGAGAGCTAATAAACTTATCAGACTGTGTGTAAATGTCAGTAACCATTCGAGAGCTCATCAATGCGTGGGTGTGCGGTCGTTTAGAAGTACAGTCTTACATGATATACATTTGTATGTTTAGGTCCACCACCAATTAAATTTATTGGATGAGGTCCGCGTGCGCATTGATTTTGGCCTGTTCCTAGAAAAAAAAAACAAGAAATTCCGCTTCCTGTAACTATGACCATAGAGTCACAACAGTGCCGCAAATTGTCAGATTGACGTGAAACCCGTAACGCGAAGAAAGTGTCTATTGACAGGACCATCCTGTCAATAACAGAAAATTCTTCACTGTCCACTACTGTTCCACCTGATTTATTGCTGTTTTGATGATGAATAAAAGACTTCTTGCTTGTTACACTGTGTCACCTCGTTCAATTTTTGTCCTAACATTTGTCGTCTCTTAGTATATTTCTAATCTAGGCGTCTTGTTTTCTCCAAAGGACGTCATCCATAAAATTTACTTGGAGTGGCCTTATATGTTACACTAAATTCTGACATCCAATCCATCCCCTAATATAATTAAATTGATCTATTTGGTTGAGAAATTAAAGCTTACTTATATTATAACTCTATTAAAAAGTCCAACAATTTTACGTGGTATTAGTACTTGAGCTGATCAGCTTCAAAAAAGGCAAGACGTGCCCAATAGCCGCATGTAAATGCTATTCTAGCCACAGACCATTATATTGTACCCCCAAGGTGTGCTGTAAAGTAGCTGCGGTAGAGATGAAATACTGATTTTATGTGTGCATGGTAATGTTACTAATAGTCTCTTCCTATCATTCGCTGTAGGCAAGGTAAGAGGTTTTACACTGTGCCTTAAAGGACTTTTAGTTTACTGACATTCCTTCTTGAGACATTATTATTGTTACAGCCCTCAGAATAAAAAAAGTCCAACGATAAGACAGTCTGATTAATAAAAAATGATTACTCTTTGGTGTGTCTAAGACTTTTATTATCAGGCATATTCTGTACAAAGTTGATCTTTTAATATCATTTTGTTACAATTTACAGTTTTTTGATGAAGCATGATGTACCTAAATTTCTCGCTCTGAATTGTGAATTAGGTTTAAAATATGTGGATGAACTTAAATGAACTAAACTGAGGTATAAAACCAAGACTAGTCTCAGAAAGTGTGTAAGTATTAGTAGAAAAATTCTGTAAACTTTCGGTTAGTACTCAGAAGACCTCAGGAAGTTCAAGGCTGGATCCCAGTTATGAAGGTTCCCCTCAACTTTTGAGGACAGGCAGTCTTCCAAGTTTGAGCCAAGAAAGTATTGCCAGATGTTTTCACCTTTCTCAGGAAGTGTCGTGTAGGTTAATGCACCAGGTCTCTGACGTACATGTAAGATGAACTATTCTGTTTCTGAATCAACATCCTCCTGGCTTTTCTGAAACTGTTTGTACTTTGGTTATTATTTCCTGCCCTGTCCTTGCGTATTTGCATCAGCATATGATCACATAATACATCATGTAATATATTTCATCATTTCTATCTGCTTTGACTTGTATGTTTTACTTGTTTTGGGTGGCTGAGCTGTGGGTTTGTGTACAGTATCTGTTTTTTTCCAGAGTGAGGAAACAAGATGGTACGTCTATGGTAACAAGATGGTCTCAATTTGCCTGTAGAGAGAGCTACATACATACATGTAAAAGGTTTTTGGGAGACTTGAAACCTTTTTGGCTGGCGAATCTGCATTTCTGCAGTACATACAAGTCGTTTACAATCTGATGTAGAGTGAGTTTCAAGAGATAGTGACATTGACAAAGGACCTGAAGTGGAACTGCTATCATCAGTGTTAAAAGGTTCCAGTAGCCAGAAAGAAACAAGTCCAGAGAGACAGGCAATGCTATCAGGTAATGTAACACATCTGCCAGATAATGGGCAGTCTAGGGGCTATCTCATTCTGAATCAGTAAATGGCATGTGGCTTAAAAGTTTTAATGTGAGAACTGAGAAACAGGAAAACCTACCATGTATGACCCCTACATGTGGGGTGTATTGATGTTCATCCAGCTTTCTCAATGAGGGTCTGCATGGGGGAATCCTGGCAATACTTTACTGTAAATTTAGGGGGCTCGGCAATGCTTAATAGTAAATTCAGGAGGGTTGGTAACTTTTTATTGCACTTGACAATGCAGTACAAATAAAGATTTTACCAATAACACAAATGATTGTATGATGAATTCAGGATAAGAAATAATGTGCTTCGTAGAATTAGAGCAACTTGCAATTATGTTTCACGAATAATTCATCGACAATGCTTAACGCTGAATTGGAGTGAGCTGGCTACAATTAACTGTGAATTTAAATAGCTTGCATGCAACTGCTATGCCTCATGCAAAAAGCATGCAAGTAGACTGTCTACAGTGAAGTCTGTCTTGTTATGCTTGTAATTATGTTACATAATAACAGTTCCTTCAACAAACTGCAAACTTAATAAAACGCCTTAAATACCTCCTTTCCCTGCAAAATTAGGTCCCTGCAAAGTCAATTTTCAGTCTATACATGAACTAGGATGTTTAAATGCCCTTGGAACTTCTAATTAGCTTTTTGTAATTAAATGCCATCAATAACATTCATGTGTGTACAGGTCACCTTCATGTATTTACCTTGTACTTGTACTTCTTCATGTATATTGATACACATGTAAGTGCATTTTTATATTAACGTACCAATGAAACTAAGAGAACTGACAATGTTACAGGCTTGGCCATTGCTACATACTATCTTAGCTGTGTAGCTGCTCGTCAGCTGTATCATCAAGTTGACTTTGAACTTGAAAGCTTGGCCTTAGGCAGAATCAGAACCTTTAAAACAGTTATTCTCTTCAAGGAAATCTTAAAAGAAACATCTGTGTCTAGTTAAGCTCCTGCCTTTGGCTTTGTTATCAGAAATTATGTGGGGAATGCATGTTGAGTAGAGCTGTGTTATGTCACTGTTGAGCAAGAGTGTGTGAACCCTTGTGTAAGGACATCTTTTGTTTATTTGCTACCTTCTTCAAGAAAATTTTAAGTAATGTTTGTGTGGGTGCCTGTGTGTGTGTGTGTGTGTGTGTGTGTGTGCGCGTGTGTGTGTGTGCGCGTATCTACATGTATGTGTGCGTGTGTGTGTGTGTATGTGTGTGTGAGTGCATGTGTGTACGTGCGTGTGTGTGTGTGTACGCGTGTCTGTGCATGCATGGGTGTGCATGCATGGGCACGCGTAAACATGAAAACTCTAGAAGGCATAGATGGATTGTGGACTGCCTTGATATTTGGTATGTGGGTATATGTATCATGTACAAATGTAGGTCTTGATGAGACCTTGAAATGATGACATTTTGGGCACCCTAGCAGCTGTCTTAGGTACTGCAGCATGTTGCAGCTTTGACAATGTGTTATGGACTTGCTATGGTGATAATTTTTAGGTGGTAGGAAGCTTTTGTTCCCATGCAGTGAGAATTGATTTGTATGTTTGGGCCTGCAAGCAGCTTGGCTATATCTAGCCATAAATTTTGCAGAAAATTATATTAATGTAATTCATAATACCCGAGGAGCAATCATATATATTGTATATTATTACCACATCTTTTTGGGATGATATATTTTACTATTCAATTTTCGTTTCATTTATTGTCATGACTATTCTAAAAGATGACCATAAATAACAAATTTATTATAGTTGTGACCATATTGTATTGATTATTTCACATAGATAAAAGAATGATATATCTTGTTGGGTCTAAATGTTATATTGTATTCAGCTTTCAGCTGCCTAGTAGACCCTATTCTGCTTTTTGTCAAAATCTACCACTGGAAGCTTTGGGTTTTTTTTAATGAATTATGCACCCGAACTTTCTGATAATAGTTGTTAAATAATAGCTAAAAGCATCCAATGCAATTTCAGGGCAGGAAAACAAAAAAAATATTCTTGATTAGCAAATCAAATTGATATTTATTGTCATTTCTTAGCACATTTTCGTCAGCATTTCATAGTTGAACTTGAAGCATTATATATATGATATGAAATGTTGAAGAACAAGCTACAAGTCCCTTTATTTTTGGGTACCACCCATAAATAGCTAGAACCAGCTTAGGATATACAAACAAGCGACCGCCAGCAATATTACATTTTTGTCTCAAAAGAATGACCACTGTGGAAAGTTGACTTTAAAATTCCAGTTTTGCTTCCCTAAAATTGTATTGGATCCCTTTAAATTACATGTAAGTAGTTGTTTTGTAATCATACTTTGAACGTAACCCTTTCCTTTATTACAGACATAAGCATAAAAAGCATCATCACTCCAAAAGTATAAAAAAAAGCAAGGAAAAAGACCTGCCAGCACCAACTTACAAAAGGTATTATAATAGTAAAATGTTGAACTTTATTCCAACACACAGTTTACAGAGAGATCAAATTTTCAGCAACCACTGTCGCCTTCATCAGGATAATTAATGACCAATCACTTCACAACATGTGAATATGGTCACGTGTGTTTGTAAACTGTAACTCTCGCGAGATCACGTTGTGAAGTGATTGGTCATTGATTATCCTGACAGTCGTCGCTGAAAATTTGATCTCTCTGTAAACATGTGTTGGAATAAAGTTCAACGTTTTACTATGATAACTACCAACACAGATGAACTTTCATGATTACAAAAGGTATTTTGTACAGTAGGTGGTGGGATTATGAATGGTGGGTAGTTGTGGAGGCAAGGTGATGCAGGGTGAGTGGGTTACGTTTTTGTTTTTTCATTAAAAACTGTGTATTTCACATCATGTTAAAAGTGTTTTATTTTTCTTCCCTTTTTCTTAGCGAGGACATACTTAACGAAAAGAAACCATGGCGTCTGTTACAATTCGGCATCACCAGATCCTCGCTGTATGGGAGAAACGACCCCAACGTGGAAAGAGTGCTGGATGCCCTGCGTACCCAGGAGGTGACTTATGTCGGTATGTATCTGGTTTGGGGAGCGCTGTTATTAGAGAGTGGGCAGGGCTCGAAATTAATGGTGTCCCGATGGCCACTGACCACTGAAATTTAGGCTGGGACAACTAAAAAGACACTTTGGGACATTTTGTTTAAATAATCAACATCAGAATGTCAGCCCTCCTGGCATGCGTCCTGGCTTTTGGCCCCAGAAAAGCCCCCAAATTTGTCTACTCTGCAATTATAACGTGCCTTGGAGTCAGAACGTGAGCAATAAAAAAGTCATACATACTTCCCGAAAAACTGGTTAGGACAGTACATACATGTACTGACTTGGGGACAATCAAAATTTATTTACGGGACAATGCTGGAACAATAGGAAAAAAAGTTAATTTCGAGGCTTGAGTGGGGCCTTGCCAGTGTGAACCCACTGGACAGAGATGCCTGGAGGTGCAGTGTGAGTGAGTGAGTGAGTGAGTGAGTGAGTGAGTGAGTGAGTGAGTAGTGCGTCTGAGTGAGTGAGTGAGTGAGTGAGTGAGTGAGTAGTGCGTCTGAGTGAGTGAGTGAGTGAGCGAGTGTCTGAGTGAGTGAGTGAGCGAGTGTCTGAGTGAGTGAGTGAGCGAGCGAGTTTCTGAGTGAGAGTGAGTGAGTTAGTGAGTGCATCTGAGTGAGTGTCTGAGTGAGTGAGTGAGTGTCTGAGTGAGAGAGTCTGAGTGAGTGTGTGAGTGAGTGAGTAAGTGGGTGAGTGCGTGCGTGAGTGAGTGAGTGAGTGTTTAAGAGGTAGTATGGATTGGTAGACAAGGAGCCTGCGAAGATTGGAATTCAGTTGATTGACAGGGTTGTGACTCGGTATGTCCTGAGTGGTACTAAGATATGGTATGAGTTCGCCAGGAATGTGTACTGTGTAATCATGGTATGAAACATACATGTACACGGTGTACATATAAGTGTGTGTAATATCAGAGTAACTTACACCATACATCGTCCATTCTATGATGTAATTCAATCAGGTATTTCCTCATGAATCATGATTATACAGTAAATTTCCCATTTGCATTAACGACTCCTGGAAGTCTGAAACCTTTGACTTTTGGTTAGATTTATACAAATTCAAATCTACGTGGCGACACCATGATTAGTCCTGAGAGTGTGTTCGTTACTCCCAATTTTGTTTTCCATGGATACTAGCAATAAGTACTAAATGACAAGTTGAGGTACCAATGTCATCATCATCTGGTCGTGAGAGTTTCACAGATGCTTGTGACTCTTTTCCGCCAGCCCTCCCTATCCTCCATGGCCCTGGGCAGGTCTTCCAGTCTGCAGCCCGCATCCTCACACAGTTGGTGTATGTACATGTACATGTAGGTTGTGCAGGGTCTGCCTACACTAGCATGCCCAGGTACCGATATACGCTATACCATGGTCTCACAAGTTGATCTATAGGTCATTGACTCTGACCTCTAGGACATTGGGATATGCCAACAAGTCAAAAGAGTCTCCTGGAATGCTTTGATCATGACATTTCATTTAAGGCCTACAATTTCTTCCTGAATGATATTAAGACTGAGGGCAATCATTATGTCACAAGTTGTACGTGTACATGTAAATGTCCTACTCCTATAGGTCCGCTAAAGCCTCTGAAACTTAATGGTAAACAATTATGCAGATTCTTGCAGAATGTACGGGTCACCTGTAGTAGTGTTCTTAAGTCTAGCACATTTAAGGCTTACAGTTCCCACTAACAGTTGTATCATTGTAGTAAGCTAATAAGCAGCTAATTGCAAGCATCTTTGCGCCTGGATTTCGAACTAATTCAGTCCCTTTAGGCAAAGAGGCGTGCGTAACGCCGACATCAGATTGTCTGCCGCCACCGGTATAACCACCGTCCTAATCATTTATCACAAATCTGCAGTCCACCCACCTCCACTCACAATCCTATTACAGGCAGGAGATTGGAGAAGAAACCTACACCTCGTACTACCGTCACTCAAGTCACCTTCTACTTTGAGTTAGTAACAGCTAGCTCTAATCTAAGAGATAAAGCTTTGGATGAGATCATTTTATCCAGTTACAGTTTTTTATGCAAGAAAGTAGAGGGGTAAAACCAACAGAATCACTCAAATCACCATCTAAATTAATGCCTCTACATAATAATGCCTCTCGCTAAAGCTTTGGATGAGATAATCTATCCAGTTACACATTTTATGCAAGAAAGTAGAGGGTCAAAGCCTACAGCATCTTTCAAATCAGCAACTAAATAAATGGCTCTACTTTGAGTTCCGAGTAATATAACACAAGAGCTAGATTAAAATCTTTGGATTAGATAATTTTGTGCAGTTATGAATTTTATACAAGAAATAAGATGGTTTTTATCTTTGACGAATGGATATTATGCATGTTCAGATTATTAAACATTAGTCATTAGAGAATTATCAGGGCATTTTAGAAACAGCTCTGTAAGTTTGGAATCAAAATCATGTGAGACAAAATTTGTTATACAAGAACTTTCTCATTTTTTTTCATTTATACATGACATTGTGTATATCAAAATGCCAATGTAGGTTTTGATTTTTACATGTTTACATGTATGTACATGTGTACATGTATATATTGAGGAAGTCTGTGTAATATTATATAAACATCGCCAATTTATTGTTATGTGATGAAGCAAAGAAGTAGACACGTCACAAAAAGTAGCAAGGAAAGTAATCTACCTTTACTAATGACCGTATGTGTCATCTTAACCCAGTGGGAAAAACGTAACTTTAATTACAGTAATTTTGCTAAATGCAAAATTGATCTTCCCTACAAATTAGAAGCACCGGTAATGAGTCGTGCCTTTTAAATCTTTTTCCTACTCTGTAATCTTAAAGCAAGTCAAATTGATTTCAGGGCAGTACGGTAAAACTTGGTTTTTGATCATTTTTTAATCAACGCTTAATATTCTGTAGCATTCTGATATCTGTGAGGCAAAAATTCAATGTTGCTGACAGAAAACTAGGGTATCTATCTTATCATAATATTATACTAGCTTGTTTCTAACTGTTTTTGGTAGTACTTAAAATAAAGGGACTCTTCAGATAGCTTATTTGAATCGCTTCAAGTATGAAATGATGACGCAAATGTGCTAAGAAATGGCAGTAATTGTCAAGGGCAGACAGATTTTGTATATTCTTTGTATTGCCACAATGGAATTGCATTGGACGCCTTTAAATTGTGACAAAGTGAGCTAGTCCTGTTACATTATGCAGCTGCTAGCATTATATTTAACAAATGTTGCGTTGCATGGTTGTACATATCAAATCCAAGCGATTGGATTTCCAAGGTGACACATCCATCTCATGGTAGAATGGTTTTTACGACCTCATCATTGATAGTATTAAGGACTGAATATCTCCAATAAATAGCAGTTCAAGGTTAAGTCTTCCCAGTGGACTGTGGTACATGTAATGCATACAGCCGACAGGTAACCCAGGGCTGGAAATGCTGGGTGCATGTGCACCTTAGTGCACCCTATTTTGGAGCTGTGCACCCAATTTTTTTTCTGTGGGTGCACCGGTGCACCCAAATATTTTTGTACTTTGTAGGTTTACATATGATTGTGTTGAATGTATAGTAGTATACAGCATATTCTTAATAACTACATTTGTGTCAGAAAAGTAATAAAATCATTGTAATAGTACATTTCTTTGGAAATGAAACATAATAAGTTTTTGCTGACATTCTACTTGTTTTATTTTATGTGGTGCACCCAAAACATTTTTGTGCACCCAATCTGTTGGGTACACCAGTGCACCTATTCCCAGAGATGGATTTCGAGCATAGATCTGCAGAGAGGTAACCCAATTATATTCCAACAGGGTGAGTCTGTCTACTGATTGGATGGAAGGCCTGGGAAAAGGCAGTTGAAATTGTTTCTCATATCCCGCCCGCGAACAGAGTAAAGCTCTGCAAAATGGGAAGTCTGCGGTTTGCAAATTGACAATCTCGCTTCTGAAGGCTAGCGTGGTTTGATTGATGTCGTTCCTGCAGTCACTACGCTCAAGAAATACTGATAAATAAAAGGCTACAGTGAAGATACAAAATTTGATGTCGTACCGTCAGTTTGTTTGATAGGAACATATCAAAACATGGTCCCTGTCAGAACTTGTAAGCTGCTGCTTTTCACCAATCTATAACATACATAGCACAGCTGTATGTAAAGGGTTACACTAGTATACATTACACATGTACAAGTGTAAATACTACCCCACACTCCCTGCTGAAGTAGAAACACAATCTCTAACCTCTTGGACCTCTTCCAAAATTGATGATACCATTGGTATGTTTAGTGCTTCTAGATCATGTAGTAAATTTAAAGTATTTTGTGGTGGGAAGTTGGGGATATTTTAAGGGCAATCTGTATGATTTCTGACCATCAATGACAAGAAATCAGACATTTCAGATCTGACATTTCCGACTTCTTGGAAGTATATGCATGCCATTCTTACTCTCTAAGCATCTAGGTTTAGGCTTAGGCGTATTTTTGACTACCCTGGGTGCCATCCTTCGTAGTTTCCGCCGGCTCCTAATGTCTGTGTCCAGCTTTGCGGAAATGCCCACACAGATTTTCCTTTGAATTTTGAATACGGTCTAAAAGGTTTAGTGCCAAAGACAACATTTGTCACTCACAGCTGTCGAGACTGGAGTCTAGCAGTCACTTACGCAGGCAGGATGGATCAGATATAATTCACACCCAAGGCAGAAAAACCCATTTTCCCGTCACTGGATAAGACTCCTATCGTAAAAGCGACTTCCTTGAGTTATGTGCATTTTAAAGTTTGTAATGCACGATGGTGGGAACGGTTATTATCTATGCCTGAGGTTTTTTAGGTGTTGAAACATATACGCTACAGTACAGAAAACTACAGATCTCAATCAACTTCCCTTCCCACGCGTTTTCAAGCGCTTTTAACTCGTTTGTTTCTTGCGCAAAAGTTGTGCAAATTACTTTAACTTTTACATCGCATGCAAAAGCAGTGTAATGCGCCGTTAAAACTGCAAAAGCCTTATAAACAACATTTATAATGTACTATAGTAGTTATTTAGCTGCAAGCGCGAGTGGCTATCTACATGTATATAACACATAACCACCTGAAATTACATGAACATCTTACTACATGCGTTTTACACGAGAAATGTACATTCCAATATTCAAGAATTGCATGGCATTTACACACATTTAGATCGAGAAATGTTGGCTTTTAATCAACTTTTGTCGAGCTTTATACTTTATGACATTGATCATCTTGAGTGGTTGAAATTGCAGAGGAGAACTATCAACTACAGTAACTGTAGACATAGATGTGAAAACTCTAAATCCATAAATCAAACCTGCCTTACACAAATACATCAGATTTGCAGGTGGAAATTTCCATTTTCACATCAAGAGTAGTAATAATCTCTGATACGATCATCTTTACACCATAAACACAAAACAAATCTGCGCCGCAATTTCACAGCGGTCCCTCATTGTGCTTCCTCTTTATGTATATTTAGTGAGCTTTAAACATCCTGCTTAATATTTGTCTGGCAATAAGAAGTTTGATGGTATCTCTGAGATAACAGGATCCAGAGGGAGTGTAAAATGCTTTATTACTATTTTACTATCTATTGCCTTCACCCTTCTGATGTTACGGCTCGCGGCTCGCGGGTTTTGTTTAATGGTATGGCGCTCCGCGTGACGTCGAAACGTGCGATGCCGGCTTACGATAAGAGTGCGACATGTAAACAAATTGCGATTCCGGCTTAAGATAAGTAAGGACTTACGGAGCGTGCTACTTTACTGCGCCGACGTTCCCTTAAAAGCAAGTCACTTGAGAGAACTGTCTTGTTCCTCAGAGGAATTTTAGAGCAATGGAGTGATTCCTGAAACCTGTGAGCTGTACATTGTAAAATGGTATCAGCAGTTGGAAACCAGCTCCCTGAGTTACTATCAAAATCGCTCCATGTACAGTATAGCTTAATTCACACCTTCATACAAAGCTATATATATGTTTGTATCATGAAAAAGTAGAACCGGATTTTGACAAAGATTATTCTTAAACAGGATAGCAGCTGAGTATAGAATTTGCTCCATTGAAGGCATTAAAGGTATGAGTTACTATAACATACTGGTTTACTGAGAATTAAGGAAATATCCGTTGACTGTGCATCTGAAGATCAGAATGCAAAAAAAGTATTTCGAGCCTTGAATATCGTATGACGTTTAAATATAACCCTGTTACAGGAAGTTATTACGAAAATGATGGCGTTCCTCCAAGGAAATAATTCGATCCTAGATGGAAGATACTGTTCCTGACAACCTGTCAGCGATATCATAGCGGCTAGATTAAACCGAAGGTGTGAAGCCCGGACACTGTGCATTGAGCTGTGTGCACTGTGTCAGCATGCACATACTGTGCATCCTGAAATCGGTGCTGTGGTTCTATCTAAATTCTTCACAGTTTTGATGATTATTATTGGTTTATTAGGCCACACCAATTTAATTTCTTGGTTAACGGATTTTTCTAGAAAAATAATGGAGCGGGCGGGACGAAAAAAAAAAAATAAAAACAGGCCTTGGCATCCTATTATGGCCCAAAATGGTACGATAGGAGCCATGAAGTCAACACACCAGGCTGGTTCAAAATCTAAACAATGAATTTTGAACTTTTAATGATACTGCTGCATTGAAAGATGGAATGACTGTAACAAGTAGTAAGAAAAGGACTGTTTTCAACTTTTCGGGGCAAAATATGAGCACTTTGCAGTTGATTCTGAATTTTATTTTTATTTGCAAATCAGAAAAAAATGAAGCGGCGAATCCATTAACCAAGAAATTAAATTGGTGTGGCCTTAGAAGAAACTCAACACAATCTGACATAGCAGTCAAAAGACTGAATTAGCGTCAGACTTTACAAAAGTTAAATTAGATCAATCAAATGGGTAAAATCTCATCACAGCTTAAAATATGTTAACACATGATAAAATATTTACAGTTCATTCAGTCCTTCTCATACGGAAATATATAAAATCTGCTTCCACATTTTAAAAGTCTACAGTACAGTTCATTCAACAATTTAGTCATTGCAGGGATAGCACTGTTTAGGTAACGCTTAGTCCCAGTTGGCTGTTGGTAGCGTAATTTTGCAGTGAACTCTCCACCGCTAAAATTCGTGACACAACTTTAATTGTTTGAAGTGAATTACCCCGTGTTCCAGTTAGGAGTATTTGGACCTTTCCCAGGGGCACAAGGTCTCTGTGACATGGCAGGATTCAAACCCGGGACTTCTTGGTTCTGAGTCGAATGAGCCCACCAAAAGAAAACTCATTTACCTCCATATGACCACTTTTAAAACACTAAGCATAACAGTTTAGTTGGCATATGTAGTAATCAAAATTCCAACCACCCATGCCCAATTACAATGTCTTGACTTGCATGGAAAGTAGCCAGACAGCATCAATTCTGCATTGTCCACATGAGTTCTTTTCACTCCCAATCATTAGTATGAACTCTCTGTTGTACAGATCTAGACAGGTCTGTTAATTCATTTTGTTCCTAACTGTATCTTTCCCATCGCTAGTACATGTACTTCAAATAAAGGTGACTTGTTTTTCCTAACCATTCGTAGGTGGTCTTGACCTTTTCTAACTGCGTTTTCCCTTCAAGCCTGAAAAATTGATTAGTTTTTCCCCTGTACCAATTACTGTGTGAGGAGAGCTGTTCCTAATGAGGACCACTGGGAACCACGCTTGCCTCCTTCTTCTGGCCAAAACTTCAAATGAAGACCCAAATACCTCGTATAGATTTTGTGGGCAAATTGCACATAAACGGCTCGGTTGCTAAAACCCTGGCTCACTGCCCAGTTTCTAATGCTCCGTACCCTTTTTCTGGAGGTTGAGCTTGCAGGAATGATATTTTACCATTAAATTTCCTTCTGGTTGGTTGGTAATGTTAAATGCTAAATGGTATAACCTGGGTGACTGGGGAAAATTTGATATTCCCCTGGCAACATCTCTTTCAGACCCGCCTTGGACCGGTGATAGGATCTCAGTGTTTAATTGCCCGAAGAGAAAATACACGCCGTACAGACTGTTGAGCTTCACCAGTAGATCAGGCATTACGATCGTCAGTTTAGTGTTAGAAATACTCATCTGCAGTCTGCATTTTGCAGAAAAATTTTCCATTTGCAGAAAAAAAATTAAGCAGCCTGTAATTTTGCAGACTGAAAAAATCAGGATAGGGGTTTAATTGTGTCCGTGTAATATTGCAATGTGTTAACTACTACTTTATGATATCTACTTAATGCATGTATTTTTCGAATTGTGAAATGTAAAATGTTTGTCAACATGCAATTTCGTATGGGTTTGAGTCAGGGCTTAAAAGTGTATATTTGCAGAAAGTATTTCCGAATTGCAGAACAATTTTGTGACATTCTGCAATATTGCAGAACAGTGGAAAAGAAGTATTTCGACCACTGTCAGTGTTAGATGCTGATAAGTCCACTCCTAAAATCCTGTTTTTTTTGCAATACCGTAAATCTTGAAATGTTTCCAGTGGTTTTATTTTCTCCAACTCGATATTGTGACACAGCAAATTTGTGTTTCCATTGTATTACTACATCATTAGATAGCTTTAAACAATGTTTAGAGTTAGGTGTTTAAGGGTTAGGTGTAACAAGGAGTACGGTGTAATGTAACCAGCTGCCGCCGTGCTGCATGCCTGCAAAGCAGGTGTGTTATGCTGAAGGGTACATGTACTAGTTATACTTACGTCTAGCTACACAGATGCAGATACAGATACATGTACTACATACTACATACATAACTGTAAGAATTTGTTTAATCAGTTACTGTGAACAAATACAATAACAGGAAAGCTTCCCTTTCCAGCAAAATGAAGTCCTAGGAAAAATACATCTACTTTACAGTAGATCTATTCATGACTTCTAGCCCTTTCACACAGCACAACTGCAAATGTATGACTCAGCCATATTCCTACAAGAGTCTGTATAATTGAAGAACTACTTACCGCTATTGAATTATTCATAAAGAAGATAACGTTGAACTTGAAGCTAAAAGGTTCAGAGATCATGTAGAATAAGTTTACGCTGCAATTGTCCCATTCTTTATTACATTTTCCTTACAATATTGAACTGCCCACCAAAGAAGTACATTTTTGGTACCAAGAAATGACAGACTTAATCGTTCATACAATAAGAAATACTTTCGTGTCGTAAAATAGGTCCAGAAGAGCATTTATGAATTTTTAATTTTTCCATACAATCAATTTTTCTTACGAGGAATGTAATTTCTGAGCTCTACTCTTAAGGACAGTAAATGCCTAATAGTATATAGGGTATTGTTAAGTTCATTGTTAATTTAAACTTTAATTTCTCTTGAATTTGAAGTCAATGTACATGTATTAGTGCAATGGCACAGTTACTTACTAGTATACTGACTGTTTGCACGCAATGCAGCACTAGCACATGTTTTGTATAGTCATACTATATGGAATGGTTTTTGTCAAGAACATATACATGTAAAATTGTAAGTACAAACAAAAATAGACAAATTGAATGTACTGTACTTGTGTCATCTGAAATTGCTGAATAAATTCCTGTCTTGTTTGTACAGAAATGAAGCCAGGAGGAACCCAGCTAAAGCTGTTCATGGAGTTGGCAGACACCAGCATTGGCATGTTCAAGCCATGGAGGTAACGTAAAAATATCCCATAGCCACATATATAGATGATTAGAAACCTGACCAATTTTTGATTAATCTGCAGTTTCTTGTTCCATCTTATTATAGTAAGTACCTTTTTTTGAAATATTTGTATGCAATGTAATCTTATGGAGTTGCACGTTAATGTTTTCCTACATATGTCCATAATGTCAATGTCCCTCTTGGTGTCTTTTCAAAACCTGCACGTTTTGATAAGAGTAAAGGGATTCTATTACACAGAAGGTCATTGTATTCACCACCTTTACCCAGGAAATGGCACATTTTTAGGTGATGATAAAAGGGGTAGCTCGAGAGCTAGAATGCTGGAAGGGACATGTAATACAGGGCTCGAAACTCATTTTTGGGAATAGGTGCACTGGTGCACCCAACCTAAAAAATTGGGTGCAGAAAAAATATTTCAGGTGCACCATATAAGATAAAATAAGTAGAATGTCAGCAAAAACTATAATTATGTTTCATTTACAGAAAAGTACCAAAACAATGATTGTTATTTTTTCTGACACTTAGATGTTAAGAATATGCTGTAACTACTATACATTTAACATCTTTACATACATTAAACCTAAGAAAAAATTGGGTGCACTCCAAATTTGAGTGCACTAAGCTAAGGTGCACATGCACCCATTACATGTATTTCGAGCCCTTCAATACATAATGCAGGCAACTCAAATACCATGTAGAGCCTACTAGAGGGATGGATCTCTAGGTTAAATCAATATTCCTGTCTGTGTAGAAATCTGGAGGCTGCGGCTCCTGCTTAGTAAAGCCAGACCTGTCACAAAGTGATAGAGGCTTACTAAACAGGTGTCACACGGGCTAGATTCATCAGTGCTCAGGGTAAAATTTGGCAGTCAAAGTCTGATTCGGAGGAGACATCGGGGATATTTACACCAGAAGGGTGACGTGGGGTTAGCGATATGTCTGGTCCGGTTCACAATGGCGTTATGGATATATGCATTGGACGTGTCAAAGTTTGCCTGTGGTAAATAACTCATTTCAGCAATGGAGGCACTTCAAGGGTTGTGTCTGATATTTGTATGCAACTGAAGTGCTGAAAACCATTTGGACTATGAGAGAAGGGTGAATGTGTATTGCTATGGAGGTCTTGACATTTTTTTTGCAATTCCACTGTAAATTGACGATTAAGGGTACACACTTTTAAAAACTTTTCTTTGAAAGTCCCAATTAAAGTGTTTCAGGCTGTGGCCAGAGTTTGGGCAGGTACTTTATTTAAGGTTATTGCCCAGACAAATTGAAAAACAATCCTTGACACAGCCGCTTGGAGTGGCACCAATTCCATATAATCAAGATTCAGGGTTCTCCCCAGACGATGGAATAATGGAGGCGCCGCTATACTTCTCTCATAGCACCGCTATTCAAAAGGCTTAGATGAGGGTTTATCCAGACTGAACAGATTAACAGCACATGGGTGGGGTAGGATTGACAGGCAGAGTGACAGGAGGCCATCTGAAATAAACAGGCTATTATATTGCAAAGTGGGAGAAAACTTTTAGTACCTCTTGTATGTTCTTTGCATAGTTTGTTTTAGTACCTTAATGTACACTCTCCCAATCACCCCCCCCCCTCCCCCACCCAGGTGGCCAAGAGAAAGGAAGACCCCACCCAAGAAAACATGTAAACAGAGCAGTAGTTTTTGGGCTAGACCATGTGTAGGTAAACATTATGCGTTTGCCTTGCATATGTTACCTTTCTACATAAGTAGTTTCTTGTTAAATCATTC
>NW_017802602.1:3174381-3282806 GCF_001625305.1 Branchiostoma belcheri | reverse complement strand
AGGTGGCCCAGAGATAGGGAGACGCCGCCCGACCATTTCAATCTACTTCACGGACTACTAGCGCCACACGACTTGTTTATGTTCATATGGGCCAGGTCTGATTTTGGTATCTCCCAATCACCCCCCTTCCCACCCAGGTGGCCCAGAGATAGGGAGACGCCGCCCGACCATTTCTACTTCACAGACTACGAGCGTCACAACGCGGAGATCGCCGCGTACCACCTGGACCGGGTCCTGGACTTCCGCCGCTGCCCGCCGGTCTCCGGGCGCTGGTTCAACGTCACCAGTGAGATCAGACACAAGTCCGAGGACGACAAGCTTCTCAGGACCTTCTTTGTTTCACCAGGTAAGTAAGAAATACTGCTGGTTAGGAAAAACCTATGGGACAGTTCTCATGCTGTAAGTAGCTTGTCACACGATAGCCTGGTATCCAGTCTGATTCGTGGTAGGGGCCGAAAGAGCTCTGTCCCACCCGCCTCACATAGGTTTCCCGGTGTGTATTTCACGAGATTGATTAGCCCTCCACCAACCAAATCCCCAAGCATACTGTCTCTTACAGCGTAACACTCCTACCGGGACGGCCTGTTGCACTGGGCGGGGGAAGCTATTAGAGCCCCCGAAGACACAGCCTGTCTGAACACCCCAACACCCCCAATCACGTAATACTGGATACCAGGCTAGTCACACGAAAAAGTGCTACGCAATATTTAAGGAGTGCATATAATGTGTACCTTTTATTGTATAGATTAGATCTAATGAATTTTTTAAACTGCAGTCTCGACGTCTTAATAGTCCAATGTGCGCATACTTACCTTGCATCCTTGTGGGTCAGCCATTACCAGCTTACATGTAGTTCTGCCTGTGCTAACCTTATAAATGGTTTCTTTCATTGTCAATAAATACAAATACAAATTCACAAGTTAGCCACCCAAAAGAATACGTCATCTGTACCTACAATGTATAAGTAATGGTTGCTCTGTTTTGCACTTCCCAGTTGGTAATGTATGTTTCTTTGGGGACTGTTCGTACTACTGCAACACGGAGCACATGATCTGTGCCACACGGGACCACCACATGCTGGAGGGCTCCTTAGCCGCGTACCTCCCCCGCTGGCAGGAGGCACCCAGGAAAACATGGAAACATCCATGGAAGAGATCCTACTCCAGGGTCAAGAAGGCAGAGTAAGTAGTACATGTACATTTCCTCCCTCTTGAGTGTTTTAGATACTGATCTCTTCTGTTATGTGTGCTTAACTTAAAGGTAGTCAACAATAAGGAGTTTAAACTTCTGAAGAATTTGAACTTCTGCCATGAAAGATCATCTGTGTTGGCAGTTACAAAATTAATTTAATGTACATGACAGTCAAAAATTTTGATTGAACACAAAGAGTTATTCTCACCTAGAGCTTTTTACCAGTCACTCTGGTCTTCTTCAATTCACTGACCCAGTGAGGCTTGTCACGTGGCTTCCTTGAAGTGTGACATCAACACTGGGTCTAAGGTATTTGAGGAAGACCATAGTGACTGCATGGTCAAAAGGTCAAGGGGAGAACATTTACCTTATGTGTTGGAACAAAAGTTTTACCCTTATACTAATTGTAACTACCAAACAATGTTGGCCCCTATCTCAGTTAAGTGAGACAGGGGCCTGATGTAAATAGCCTCTTTCACTCCTCTCGGGAAGTAGAGTTTTGTTCAGTGTCAAGTATTCTTCCACAGATGGGAGGTGGTGGACGGGGAAGCGTTTTGTAGAGAGGTCCGAAACACTCCACCGTACGACACGGGGCGCAAGTTTGGGGACCTCCTAGACCTGGCTGTGTACGACTTCCTCATGGGTATGGTCACAGATTTCAAATCCCTTCTTATAATTTCTATTTTAGACAGATTGACATTTACTGGTATGCTATTATGTACTACTTGTACCTAGTTTAATTGCATTGCATATAGTTTTCATGAATTTCTTGGTTCATTCATATTATTGAGAATGTCTTGCTGATTCTGCATTTCAATAAGGCAACAGTGGTACATCTAGCAGGAAATATGATAACATTTTCTGGCACCTTTTTGGGACGTTTGACCAAACTTCCAGTAAGTGTCACCAATGTGGCTACATGTACGCATTAGGACATAACTTCACCAAGGATGGGCAAAAGGCCAAACTGTGTATACATGTAAGTATGGAAACATTAGCAAACATTAACAATCTGGCAAACACTGAAAACAAAACTTCGTAATCCATACACAGAAGTACAGTAACTGAAATTAATGATGGTCATTCCTTTTGTAGGTAACATGGACAGACATCACTACGAGACATTCAAAGCATTCGGCAATAATTCGGCACCCCTTCACTTGGACCAAGGAAGAGCGTGAGTTGATTTTTTTTTTCAGTACTAGTAGTTAACATCTTTTTTGACTTACATCTTTTTTGACTTACATCTTTTTTGACTGTTGATTCAGCAGCTAAATGAAACTGGATTTTTAAAGTCAATTTTCAGGTCATTCTTGTAATGTAGCAATCAAGTTAAATTGATCCTATCCCATACTATGATCGCAAACTGTGAGGTCTTGTCACTGATGGAAAATGGTTGCTCATAGGCTATTCATGGGTGGGACCCAAAAACTAGAGATGGCTATAGACGTACATGTAGCTTGTTTTGGGGCTATTTCAAGCACTTGAAGTATGAAATTTATGGAAATGTGTATTATATTGCCGTCCTGAAGTTGCATTGGATGCCTTTAACTATTTGTACAAGCCTGTACATGGTTTGAAGTGGGCGAGGTAGAAGTTGAAGGCCCATTTCTTGTAAACTGTTATTGTTTGGACCATGCTTGATACCATGTCCAGATGTGTCCTTTCTTCTGTATATGCACATCTGCACCCTGGCACATTTCTAAAGGTTGAACACTTCTTTTTTTTCCTTTTCCCACAGATTTGGCCGCACCACACATGACGAATTGTCTATTCTAGTACCTATTTCCAGCTGTTGTAGGTAGGTGGATAGAATTGAACCAAACTTTTGGATAATTGCATACTACATAGTTTTGTTTTCTGTCTTTGATCCTTTGGAATTTGTAGTTTAGAAAGGTATTATACTATACTATACTATGTAATATATATTATTATGTATGCCTACTAACACTTGTTATATACTGGTATTCCATGGCTAATTTAGTTCGCATATGGAAACAAGTGCCTTCAATCAAGATTTCTGATCATTTATCTGAGGACAAGTGAAAATTACAAGTCTCTATGTAATATGCTGTTTCTTTTTGCAACTTTTAAAATTGGATAATTTTCTTCTTCTTTCTCAGCATACGTAAATCCACGTGGGCTCGGCTCCAGCTCTTGGCTCGCGAGGAGTACCGCCTTAGCGACGTGATGCGAGAATCGATGCAGTCTGACCCCATCGCTCCCATCCTCACTGAGCCACACCTTCTCGCTTTGGACCGACGCCTTCGCATCATCCTAAACACCGTCGACGAGTGCATCACGAAAAAAGGAGCCGAAAACGTCCTTTTAGAAGATCAAGAACACATAGAAAACATCTTGATACCTAAACCTGCACAATGATTATTATTATTAAATTATTAATCATAATTATGTTTCGCAAATAATTTCATCAGGTTGGTAAACGAATGAATAGCAAAGCTCTTTGATCACCACCATTAATTTTTACGATCCGATGTTTCGATGACCGTCTGTCATCTTCATCAGGGCAAATGCATTGTTGACAGTAAAAACTGGCTTAAGTGCACTGTGAACCAAGTAACAGTGCACAGGTTGTGAACCATGTAACACCTTTAATGCACTATGCACCAAGTAACATCTAGCGTCAGTGTACAGCAAACCAGTCAGAATTGCCCTGATGAAGATGACAGACGTACACCAAAACGTCGGCTCGTAAAAATAAATGGTTGTGATCAAAGAACTTTGCTATTCATAATTATGTTGTAATTCCATTCATCAAGTTGGAAAAGGCTTCCAGATCGTCCTGAGCTGTAAATTTGAGGTTCTATTTAACAGTTGATTAGTCTTAATGAGATTTAGGTAGCATTCGTCTTTTAAAAATCTGTACAGAGATCTTTGTTCAAAGAGTTTATCAGATATACATACTAAATGAGACAGAAGATATTTATATTGATATATTGGGTGATTGTTGCAAACGATATTGCATTTTAGATTGTACTTTTTAATGACTTTATTGCTATGAATCATGCCAGAAGAGGGAGTAGGTTAAATTTGTTGATCGCAACAGTCGTAAAAAAAAAGATATTTGAATTGGCAATTCTTAAAAAAACAGAGATATCACTTTGAATAATGTTTAAATTTGATAGCATCTGATAGCATTGTGCTGACTAGATGGTGGTGGTGTAAAGAAGTTTGTGGATGAACTATATTCTAATAGACACGTGAACAGCAATAGCAGGCCCTCAAAATGCAGGAAATGGCATTTAAGAGGGCTAAGATTTTTTTTAAACAGTGAGCGTGCAAGATCGGTCATCAATTGGCCCCCCAAATGAGATTTTCTGCCATAGAATCTGAATCAGATGTACTTAAATATTATCTTAGATGTTTATACTTTTGTCATTCCTATCCAGGCAGGATTTACATGATTTCTTTTGTATTTTGATGAGATTTAATCAATGTCCATTTGAGATTCAATATTCAATCCCAGGGTCACAATGTGGGGAGCAGGGTTCAAAATACCCACTCTCGCTGTGCAAGTCACGCTTTCTGTGCAAGACTGGCATGCAAATTAGCATCTTTTTTTCTTAATAAAAAAACTACCTTTTAAAAATTTACAGCAGCCTGGCTTACGGTGCAATAGCTCAATTGGTAGAGTGCACGCTTTGTAACCAGAAGGTTGTGAGTTCAAACCCCGGCCGGGTCATACCAAAGACTTTAAAAATGGTACACACTTCTTTCTCTGCTTAGAAAGAGTGTGGGAAGGTCAAACACACAGCACTACCAGTGGACTAGCCCCCTGCTGTAGTCCACTGCACAACTGCTATACAGAAATGGATATGGGCACCACCCTACGCTCTGCATAAGAGCACGGGAGACCTTTCCGTTCCTTCCTTTCCTGGCTTACGAATGTGTCCTGCCCTGGGCAGCATGTGAGCGATTTCTTAACAGGTGGCCTTTGCTTACAGCTTGTCTTCTAAAATAAACAGCCCATGTTGACAGCAACCTGAAACTGGCAACATGCAAAAGTCTTTTGAATCCTGTAGGATATCGATGTACAGTAAGTTTTTACATTGTAGTGATAATAAAGACCCCTGCATATGAGTTGCAATTCCAACGGTGCCAAGTACATGACATTGAATGTACAATTTTGTACATGTATATATTATGAATCAGTCATTCGTAAAAAAAATTATGAAGGTGATTTTAGTGTGTATAGTCATCTGGCAGACAGTGAAGTAACAGTTATGAAGTTGAGCCTTTTGGTAATTGTACGTCTAAAAATTGGAATTCATTCCCCCATTTATATCTGCCTATAATGACATGGTGCTTTAGTGTGTACTTATTTCTTCAAAATATTGAAAATTTGAAGCCTACTAAAAAGTTTAAGGGCTGTTCAGTTGTTCTTTCTTTCAACACACATTCGACTTTAAGTCTAGTGTGATACTACAAACTTGATGACGAAAATCATTTTATTGATGCTATCAAGAAATATTTACATGTTTGTGAATTGTGATATTTGAAAAGGTACAAACTGTAGCTGTCCAAGAGCTTAATTCATGATGACTGCCCCCCTCCCCATCTACCGTTTAGAGAGAAAAAACTGGCTGAACATTGAAGGCAAGTTTGTCATTTTTTAACGCAATATTTTCACTTAATGTATGACTGTACCATATTTCAGGACTAACATTGTTATAATGTAAAGGACCAAGACCTACTGCCTACAGTTGGGTATACATGTATATCTATTACATTTCCAGATATAGATTTGTTATGGAGTAACATGTACGTCAATGCTGCAGTAGTCATACATGTATAGTTGATTACCAATTATTAGAATGATTTCAATACTGTCTGCAGTGATTTGTATTATTAGCACAAAAGTGCTCACTGAGGGATTCCTATTAGAAGCATACTATACGATGACTGTCATGTAGGTATGACATTGAGTGAAAAACTATCTTATTAAATTTTAGTGATTTGATAATATCAGTAAGTCATTCCAGGTATTTACATACATTTTGGTGACATAGAATGACCAGTAATGTTGCTATGTAATTATATGTTGTATTGAATAAGCCATTGATATAACATACAGTATGTGAAATACATACTAAACTATATTTCTGCCAATCACGTTTCGCATACTTAAGGGAACTACATGACCTTGTATGCCACAATGTATCTGTATAGCCAGTAAAACTGCCCTTCCACATAACATGCCAGTTTTAAGATTTCGTATCTGACCAAGCAATCTCTGTCACTGAGGTACTTTTTCAGAGAATTTATTCTGGTGCTTGATTTGTTTTGTATGACTTCAATGTACAAATGTACATGACCAAGCCTTGCTGTAGCCTCTGTAGCAGGCTTATAGAACTGGGATTTGGTGGTCTTTGGCTGTTTTCTGATTAGCCCAGTTCTAAAATGGGGGTAATTTAACCAGGCCGGCTATGTTGTCTATATGCAATCAGAAAATTGCACATAAAAGCTCCCAAAGACCCAGAAGACTCCCAAACCCCCAGTTTTTGGCATGCTCTGGAGGCTAGCCTTGGTGTGATAATGGACTTACTGGTGGTTTTGAAAATTTTGCTGCAAGTTGCTTCACAGCAGCCATATAGCCAGCTTATAGAGGTGGTAGCTTGGGCAAGTTGACTGTAGTTACGTTGTATGTTTCCTGACATGGAAAGAATTAGAAAGTGACAGAAGAGTACTTCCAGCGTAGAGTTTACTGTATGGGATTACCATTTGCTTTAAAGATGGCATTTCACCAATGGCAACAAAATACAACAGTACAGAAAAGCGAACCGTACATAATTATTGTGACACTGCATACAATTGGAAGTTATTCTAACTTGATCAAGTATAGTTTTAAGGATATGCTGCTGTTTATGTCCAATTTCTGATGACATGCAATATTTGGCATAGGAACGTGTACAATGTATATTGTACAAAATGAGATTGAAAATGGGTGTAATAAAGTGTAATTTTTGCACAAATGCCATTGTGGTACCTGTCATTGTTTTGTACTAGCAGATTATCATACATATTAAAAAGTAATAATATAACTTTGCAGACAAGGCCCATGACCCTATAACTATACATGCATGTAGAGTACACAAATTTAACAATGCATTTTGATTTATAAATTATATACAATTTAAAGAACAGGAGGCATCAATTACGTATATAATTCACAATGCCATGATGGTATGGTTACAAGAAACTTTTTTTTCACCAAAGTCTTAAATGTACAGCTTCAATGAAAGAAATGTGTACATGTTGTTGCACAAAATACTGATAAAACAATTATATCAGGTACGTTTATTAAAAGCAAATACTTTGCACTGCAAACAGGATATGAAATGTTATTGTTGCCAAAAATAGGGCCATCTTAATATTATGGGTGTCAGATATCAATCGGTTGTTTTTTTTTTGGAATGGGAAGAATTATTAAAAATTTTCCTTCAGTTTCAGTGCGAAGTGGCTCACAAACAAGTGCATGGAGTTATACAATTATACCAGCAAGTACTCATAAAATTATGATGATCCCTAAACAAATTCCAGTTCATTCAACAGAACCATGCATGGACAACCGACTGGTAATTTGACTTTCCTTGTTCTGCCTGGTAGCCTCTCCGTCCGACCCCGTGCCTGATACATGTACATGTACAAATGTATATCTGCCTGGGAGCTTACAACCTGTCCTGGCAAGTACAATAAGAGTCAGTAATCATAATTATGATAAAATCTAAACAAATTCCAGCTCATTCAACAGAACCATGGACAACCGACTGTTAATCCGACGTTCCTTGTTCTGCCCGGTTGCACCCGCCTCTCTGTCCGGCCCCGCGCCGGGTACATCCGCCCTCGAGCTCACCACCTGTCCAGGCAAGTCCCCCAAACTTTCCACCGACTCAGACACCAGCTTGTGGTAGTTCATGTTGAGTTCTAAGAAGCTTGTTTGGGAGAATGGCGTCTCGGTGCCAGGCCTGTACTCAGCCGGTCCAGGCAGGGATGTTGTCTCCCCCTCCAGGAGGCTGTGGTACCGCCCGAAATAGTCTGGCAGAATGTCTTCACCCTGGGATGTAAAATAGAATCGAATTCGTCAGGGAAGAAACTCCAATGCTATTGGGTAGAGATCCTGTCAGTAGTCTTTGTCAGTAGAGATTTGCTGGCATCATTGGTACAATCTGTGATTCATGTTCAGAATGATACATGACTAGTACAGCATTGAAAGATATTTAGGGTCTATGGCAAAAATGATACCTGTAGCTACTACATGTAGTAATGTGATGGAATGTTTAACTTTTAGGATATGCTGGGCAAAGCAAAGTTATAGACCTTATCCTCTCTGCCTTGATCAGAGTCTCTACCCTGACATACATGTATTCATCATGAATAACTCTTGTTATATACAATGTACATTATACAAAAGAGTAAGAGTCCTTCACAGTGTGAGTGGATCAAGACTTACAATCCAGTCTTATAACATGCAGCTGGTACTTACTGTACAAAACTGGTGTGTATAGACAAAAGACAATGAAGAAACCTACAGAGAAGTATTTTGCAGTGTGGTACTCCAGGTCATCGATGGCATACTCCCGTTGAGCCTCCGGAGTGATGTACAAACGGTACACCGACGAGACAAACTGGTCAATACGCTCAGGAAACGTCACCTGGATAGAGATATAGCATCAAAAGTGACACATTGAACGTCAAAATTGCACAATGTGTCTCACTATAAATGTGATAATAAAGATACAATGTATGTTGCAACACATTGTGCACATGTAACATTGACATGTCATCTGGGTAGAGACATAGCGTCAAAAGTGATAACATTTTGTACATTGTATCTCAATGTGATAATAAAGATACAAAATGTATATTGTAACACATTGTGCACATGTAACATTGACATGTTACATGTGCACCTCCTAGCAATTCTGAACAGAACTGCAGATAGATGACACAGTACTAGTATCTCACATGTATTCCAGTACATACATGAAGATACGGGTAACACGAAATGCATTTGTCATTAATTAAAAAAAGAAACAATGCACTTGTTGTCTTAATTGCTATTATGGCAATCATACAAGTGACTGCTTAGTCCTATCATTTGATATCTATTGATACAATACATATTTAAGTAAAACACGTGTGGTACCTCAATTTGTTTAGCAGCCACATACAAGTAGGAGTCCTTCCTTGCTCGCGGCCCCCTGGCATTTTTGTTCAGAACTGCATTATTTGGGTCTGTAGGTAGAGCTGGTGATAGTGGCTCCGCTAATCCAAACATCTTCTTAGCACGCTGAGAGGAAATTTTAGTGAAATTCACATCATGTCAAAATTTACTGTAAGTTTTTTTCATTTGTTGGGACAGCTATTTTGAAAAATGCAAGATAAAATTCATAATTCATCGCAGTTACATGTATAGGATCAAAACTTTGGCTTGTACAATGATGATACTATAATTTTTGTTATGCAATGGATACTTACCCCCAACATGAAGTCCAATATTTCATACTCATTTGACTGCTTGTCATTGTCTCTCTTAACTTCCTCAAAGGATGTCGTCAGCACTCCTAGAGATCGACGTACAAAAAGTCACAAAATCAGTGATATGCCTGCCATATCCCTACATGACACAGCACTTCTGTCCCACTACATATGGGAAAATTACTGCACTTTTTTACACACATCTGTCCGTCATATCACTACAGTTCAATCTGCAATGTACATGTGCTAGCACATTGGCAGAGAATATTGTAATAATCAAATAATCAAAAAATATTATAACAATAATCAAACTTTTCACAGATTTCAGGCTCCACCTTCCATTGCCCTACATGTAGCCACAGTGAGTTATCAACCCACTCCTCCTTCAGCCTTAAAAGGCTATGGGACTACCTTTACAACAAAGGCCGGGATTCAAACTATTAACTTTTTGGTAGAGGTCAGACTTACCTACCCCCACCCCAACCATGCAAACTTGGTCCTTTAATTTTGAAGGAAAGAGAGTATTGAGCTTGCACAAAATCCAGACTTTTCACAGATTTCGGGCTCCACTTTCGAATACATTCCCAGGCCACAGTGAGTCATCAACCCACTACTCCCATGGCCTCAAAAAGGCTGCGGGACTACAATTTTTGTACCTTTACCCTTTATAATTGTACAAGGAGACAACAAAGGCCAGAAGTTAAACTCTTAACTTTTACATTGTACATGTAGGTCGAGGCAGAGTTGTCCCAATCCCCACTGTAACCAATGTAAGAAACAGGAGGAGCCAGTAAAAACCCTTCTGGTCCCGGGCCGGGGTTCGAACTCACGACTTCCCAGGCACCAGAGCTTCATAACCAGATGCTCTAACCACTCCGCTAAAAGGTCTAGACCCATCGGCCGGGTCAGTTGGTAGCGTCTATAAATCCCCCACTGTTACACTACTCCCCCTTTCTTTTTTAAGATTCGTCCTCGAATCTTCCGAATTCGACATCCCTGGAGTGGCACTCTTTGCCAGAACTACCAGGGCCGGTGTGGGAACCACTGTAAGAAACAGGAGGAGGCAGTAAAAACCCCTCTGGTCCCGGGCCGGGGTTCGAACCCACAACCTCTCGAGTCCCAGTCAGACACTCTAACCGCTCGGCCGTAAAGGTCTAGACTGTTACACCAACCATGCACACATGCTTTTCAGATTAAAACTTAGTCAAACTTACCGACAAACACGTTGAGAATGACAAACGCCATGGAGAGCGTAAAGCTCACAAACAGGATCGTCCCCATGAAGGGTTTGACTGCGATGATCTCCTCCACCTCAAAATAACCCATCGTTGTTGCAACCATAGTCTCGACAGCGTGGGCAAAACTTGAGAAGGTCTTGAGGTGGATCCCAAGCACCAGGTACCCCAGTGTGGAAAACGACACCAACAGTATGGCTGGGGAAAGAAGAGCCTTTTATGAGATTTAGCTTGTTTTTTCGTGAAGCTAAAAAAATTATTAAAAATTTGGTTTACAAAACAAATTATACTACACTATACACAGTATATAGTATTACATGTAATTATGTAGTCACTATAATGTTACACTTGAGTCTCAATTTTGGGATTTTTTTTTTCATTTTGCTCTGTCCCCTTTCACAAAATGTTACCACTTTTGACAAATGCTACATTCTTGCTACATGTATCATAATGATTATAAAATTTCATGTAATAGAAAATTTTGGGTAAGAAATTAAAAAATCTCTAATACTAGGAATACTTATAAAAGGACAAAGAATAAACTCAGAGTCATTATTATCAGGACTTTGAAACAAGTCCAAAAACTTAGAGGGAAGGGGTATGTATATTCTAAACTGCAGCATCCATCCGGCTAGCTACAATAACATACATCACAATTCTGAACCCACCTATGATGACAGTAAAGGCGGTGAGTTCATTGGAGCAGTGTCTGATGGTGGAGGACAGGAGGGACATCCTGCGGTTGAATCGCAGCAGGCGGAACAATTTCAAGGTCGCAGCGTAGACCAGACACGAGACCAGATACTCGTACAACTGGTTCCAACCGGTCACATACTGCAGGTTAATGAAGGTCTTGTCTCTCCCATTCGCCCTGAAGTCAAAATATAATTACAAATTATAAATTAAAGATGTTATATAAAAAAAAGTCACAGAATCTGAAAGATGGTCTTCCGTAAAGTTTCTTAAGTATTATACATGTTCTGTAGCTTTTCTCTTTCAATTCCTATAAGACTATCAAAAATTTGTTTAACTTTTCATTTTTCATCAATTAATAGTTTGTAATTATAAACCTGACGAAAGGTAAGTTGCTTGAGTAACTGTTTTTTTGGGCAAATCTTATTACCTTCATCTGAAGTATGTAGTACGTGTTCTCACCTGGCAAAGTCGTTCAGAAGACTATTGGTGACGACCAGCTTGTAGAAATATGCCACGATGGCAGCGATGGAGACAGCAATGATGAACAGTTCCATCCAGTTCCAAATGTCGGCAAAGTACTTAGTACGATCTCTGCACAGCTCCCGCATTTCCCTGAAAAGAAAGTTGATTAATTTTTCATTGCTCAATGTTGTACAATTATTGGTATATTGAGTTTATTGACTTCGTTCACAATTCAGTAAAATCATGTATGGCATGGTACAATCATGTATGGCAACTATGACAAAGTAATCGACATAAATAATTTTTTGCAATAGTCTATTCTAAACATGATCACCACGTAAATGGGGTATTGACATAATGTATGTTAAATGTTTTCTGTCTGTTAGAAAACATTCTCTTTTGTGAAACACTACGGTAACCATAATATATTTGCCTATTAGAAGTATGTAGTACTACATGTTGTAGATATGGAGTTGGGGCAAGACATAATTGGATAGAAAATGTCCAAAACAACACTTCAGAATCTATAAATCTGTGTTCGTTACCTGTACATAAAGTACAGAAGGAATCCGAAGTAGACCACTTGGCAGACCAGCTTCAGTGTGTCCAGGCTCGAGTAGTAGCTGAGGAGCCGAACAGGACTAATCTTGTAGGAGGGCATCATATTTCCCGAGGGAAGGACTTCCAGGAGAAAACGGGTGTAGCTGAACAGGTTCACCTTTGAATGGAAAATTAATTTATTAGATTGTAGCAGAATTGGGTGTAATACAGCTAGCTACTGCCACACTGCATGCCTGGGAAGGTGGTGTAAAGGGCTGTTATACCGGCTACACCGATACAGAATTAAAAAAAAAACTTTTTCAAACATAGATTTCTTTCAATATTAAGTTTTAATACTTAATAAGAATAATACTTCAACACTTCCTCTTGCAACAAATTGAATGTGCATTTGTTCATTTTAAAATCAGCATCATCCTGAACCGTTACGTTGCTGAAGGTTAGGCATCCAGGTAAACAATAATATATGAGAAATGAAACTCTACTGCTGGATGAATTATGCAGATTACTTCCGGAGATCACATAATGAACTGTGTTAAAATTTCAAGCAAAAAGGCAGATCATTCTTCAACATTTTGCAGGAAGAGTCAACAGACTAAACGTAAAAATCTACCTGTGCATTGTAGATGGAGAATTCCACCACCACAGCCCTGGTGTTCCTATCCAGCCACCCTTCTGCCTGTAACTGCTGCATCCTCTGTGCCAGTTCCTGTTTATCTCCATCCAGATGTACGACGTAGCCTCCCCCTGTGTAGATGGCCAGGACACCTGTACAAAATCAACAATTTTGTGGTATAATACAGAACATGCACGTAAATTCATACTAACAGTAAATTCATTTGGTCACACCCCACGAATGTCAAAGAACATACTTATTGAAAAGAGTAGGGTGTGAGAGGTTCAAAAACATACAGGCTTACGGCTGCACCTGGGGTCATATTGAGGTCACTTGCATGGGTTAGTGCCGAATGGCAGCCGCTCCAGACCTTTGCAATTCAGCCCCACCAATTATAAGCTCCTCACAATTCAGCCTTTGGCTGCAAAGAGAGTAGCTGCCCCACCCAATAACCCAACAACCACAGAGAAACTCTATTATAATAGAGATCATTCTGAAGGCCCCGTTTTCCTTACCTTCAAATGGATAGGACTCTATCTCTGAGGAATGTGTGTAGGAATACTCCAGTCTTCCAACATCAACAGTTTGGTTGTAGTTTATATATTCTTCCCAGCCAGGCTTGTAGCTCCCGTAGTCTTCATTGTCCCAGGAATATTCAGTGGTGCAGGGTATCTCCACTAGTGACGTGGTTCTCTCACAGCCACCTGGTGTTATAGGGAGGAGAGAAGAAACAAATGAGACTCAGTGAACAAATGAACAAAGAAAGGAAGGAAGGGAGGACAGAAGGAAAAAAAGAAGGGAAGGAACGAATGAACAACCAATAAGGAAGTCAGGAAAGAAGGGAGGACAGAAGGAAGAAAAGAAGGGAAGGAAGGAAGGTACAATGGAAGGAAGGAAGGAAGGAAGGAAGGAAGGAAGGAAGGAAGGAAGGAAGGAAGGAAGGAAGGAAGGAAATATAAATGGAAACATCATCACAAAAATTTCATTTGAAGCAAAAAATCTTTAGTTTTGGGCTTTTGGCACCAAAATACTACAGCAGGGGTCTTCTTAGTCTGCTCTTACCTTCCTTAACCCTGAGCTGCCTAAGGATGGCATACCCCACCAGCATGGAGAGTTTGTCAGCCACCAGCGGCCCAATGTTGTCTGCAGGCTGGCTGTTGTACCAGTGACCGGGTTGGAGCCCGTCGAGGAGCGGACCTTGAGCCCAGGCCCAGAACTGGTCTGTAGTCTTAATCTGGGGATAACATACATTATACAGTACAGCTCGCGTTAGAATTAACGGGTAACGCATTACTCACGCGTTAGTCACGCGGTACAGACGTGGCATTTACGCGGTACTAACCCGTCACAGTAATGCGTGAGTAACGCATTTCATGCATCCGAGTTCTGCTGAAGCTTCTCGTTACTGCGTGATATCGCGGCATCTTATACCATATAGTGTGTGATTAAGTGCCCCGCCCTGTATATATAATATAGATATATATCTACTTTTTCTAACCTTCAGCCTGTTACTGTTTGTCACTTAATGAGTATTGGTTATGGCATAAGGTTAATCTTGTGAGACCAGGAACATATTTTTAAACCTTCAGCCTGCTAAGGTAAGCTGTTTGGAGCCAAATTTGTATCATTAATGGGATAATGCCACAGGGAAAAGGTTAATCTTCTGAGCCTTAGCCAATAACTCCTATGTGGTCTTATTTCATTTAATTTTCATTGCTGTTAATCTTGAGAGAAAATTTTTTTTTCTTCATTTTTAGCACTTACACTGATTCAGAAAGCCATGTCTGTACATGTGATAAGTGCACAGTTGTGTGGCCCAAGGGCTAAAGAAACAGAGATGGGTGCCGCCCTATACACCATACAGTGTGGGAAGAACTTAAACTTATCAGAGCATGTTAATATGTTACCTGTTCAAAGTTCTTGAGAAACGTTTCTTGCAGAGTTTGGCGCAGCCAGTAGCCGTGTTCGTCCCTGCTGAAGTAACTAATGGCCACAATGATGAACACATACAGCAGGTAAACCACAATCTCCCTGGGGACATGGAGATGTGAGGATAACAGTAAGTATCAAATAGCAAACTTCTTTACAAAAATGTATGTGTAAACACATGTTTAACAAGGGCCAACATTTAGATGACCGTCTTTCATCTCCATCAGGGCATTTATGACTGGTTTATGTGCACCAAAGCTTGGTGTTACTTGCCATGGTTCACTGTGCACTGAAGCAAAGTGTTACTGCATGCATGGTTCACTGTGCGTTACTTTAAATTTGGGATTGCCTTTTTAACACTAACACCTAGCTATATACACTGTACTATGATCCAAAGAACGAAAGAAATGGAATGTAAAACAGTATCAACTGTATCTGTATAACTGGTAACATCCATGTCCATAATATCCCCAGGGTCCATAATATCGCCACCTTGAGAAAAAGTGTGCTTTAAGATATTTTTACTGCAACATACTTTTGGTATGCACTCCTGCACACATCAAATGTACCTACCTAGGGTATGTTGCAGTAAAAATATCTTAAAGCACACTTTTTCTCAAGGTGGCCATATTATGGACCGTGGTGATATTATGGACACAGATGTTACATGTATAACCACCCTTTGGAGTAACAGATCAACCTTTCATGTTTGTACTTGAGTCTATTTTCTACTAGGAGAGTAGAAGTTACCTTATAATACTGTACATCTTGAGTTCCTTGTTCCTGAGTGCTCGCGCAACTTCAAGATCGGCCTCGTCTGGTGGAGCCTGGTCGTCCATTGGACTGCGATCTAGCTCATGAAGAAAATACGTTAACACTTTTTATTGTTTGCCATTGTGCACAATCTATTTGATCATTGATAAATGTAAACACCAGGCACTTGGAGACTTTGTATTCATTTCTGTGTTCCTTTACTAGGGTAGCTCCTTGCTTTTCAGAGGCTTTCTATAATAAGCTAAAAGAAAGTAGAAAATGTTAAGTTAAGTTAAAGCCCTCCTGAACCATCAGCATGGTTGCATATGGCAGCGCACATCTCCGTTTTGTAGCCACACAATTGTGCAATCACTTCTGCCGGGGGCTAGACCAATGGTAGTGGTATGTGTTTAGCTCCCATACTTTCTCAAATGATGAGTGCTAAGCAGAGAAAGCAGTATGTACCATTTTTAAAGTCTCTGGCATGACTCGGCCGGGGATTGAACTCATGACCTACCGAATGCAAGGCAAGCACTCTACCCACTTGGCCATTGCACAGAAAATGACTTTTAAAAATTGTAGATTTAAAAGAAACATTTCTCACCTGTCTTGAGGTGCATAAACTCCTCGTCAGGCTCCAAGTCTGGGTCCATCTCCATCTGTTCTTCATCATCATCAGTATCATCATCATCATCATCGCTCGACTTGATGAACGTGGCCACAAACAAGCCCAGGAGGAAAACCTGACAAACAAGAAATCAGAAATTTTAGACTTCCAGGAAGTGGTATCTGTAAATGTATTGAAATTATTTCAACCATTTTTTATAAGTCGGATAAGCAACAATAGCTGGGAGTCAATACATGTACTTATCTTTCAACAAAGCATGGTACATTTTTCTACAAATATCTGTTAAAACGTGTGGTTTAAACATCATAATACCACATGACAATAAAATTAAGTCAAAACAAAACAGAACAATGCTTTGACAATTGCAATCTACTATAGAAATTGACACGGTTTACAAATATTGAACATTTTTTGCACATAGCTACCAATGCTCTATACATCAATGTTAACTTACAGAACAATACAGTACACAAAAACATGCTGGCAGGTAGACTACATGTATATGTTATTGACTTTCTTCAACTTTGGCTATGATCTAAACAGTGTCTGTAACACTTGCCTTGATTGGTTGAGTCACGAGGACGGAGGAGGAAAAGGACACGACCATGGAGGTGATCCATTTTGTCGCCGTCTCGTTCCCGAACTGGATCCCGTAGAAAATCACAAAAGTCGTGGACGTTCCCACCGCCAGGAAGACAAGGATCCAAGCGACTATGACCCCCCACCACGGGAAGGTGAACTTCTTCTTCTTTTTCTTGCTGTTGTCTTCTTTTGTGGTTTCTTCATTAGACTGAAAAGGTCCCCTGATGCTGTCTGCGGTCTGTGGAGCATCTGAGTGTGTGGTTGGATGAATGGTGTTGGCAAGTTAAAATGATTAAAATTGGGGGGGAGACATTAAGTACTGTTCTCAAAAAAGTAAGGAGAGCCTAAAAAGTCAAAAGAGCCTCCAAATTACCATGAGCATGTGCATATATGGTTAATATGATCTAATCACCAAGCAGATGTTTGAAAGGGCTGAAAATTTGCACCCAACTTGTATTTATAGGGCACAGAGAGGGTCAGTTGAAGAATGTCACAGGAAAGAGCAGTGATTTGGCCTCCTGCAACATCTGCAATAGTTCATAGCTATTCAAAGACTGTGATTTGAAAAAGAAAAGCATTTTAAAGCCCTGAAACCTTTGTTAGAGAACGTTGCCTTGTCGGTGTCCTGTTGCTCCAGAGCTACCCTGATCCGCGATGGTCTCTTCCTCCGCGGGCGAGACTTACGGAACAGCTGAACGATGATCAGGTTTACGGGGAAGGTGATGAGGTTGGACATCAGGCCCACTCCAATCTGACAACAGGCAATCAGAGATTTCAAACTTCCAAGAAGTGGGTATAATTTACATTGTTGAATTATGTGGCGTCTGTGGTGTAGTGGATAGAGCGTCCGACTGTCAAGCAAGAAGACCCAGGTTCAATCCCCAAGGTTGGACCCAAACATGTCCGGACATGCACCCAGACGTTGTGCCCTTGGGAAAGGCACCTAACACGCATTTCCCCCCCCCCTCAGTTAGAGGGTTCCAGGGCCTTACTAGGGTTTGGGTTGGCGTTAGGAAGAGCATCCAGCCGTAAAAATCTTGCTTCAAAAAAAAAAGACTTGTACTTGGTGCAAGCACGTCTAACCCCCGGTTGGGGAAAAATGACGTTAAATTCGGTTAAAAAAAAATTATGTCATAGAATGAACTTATTACACATACAGTTATAGGGAATACTGGGTCAATCAAGTACAACCCAATATCTTCCTTCTCACTTTGGAACCCAAACCTATCATTAATTAGCACCACCTATACAATATTCCCACATCAGAAATAACAACAGTGAATTAAGAAGATACTGTACTTTTTGTGCCATACTATCTTATTTTTATGTCTAGCAACATGATAAAGCTTTGCTGTCTGATGGAAAACATTAACTTCAACACCACCAAACTTTCAGCACCGAGGACAGAGATCTAACAACATTGTAATGCCCTGTAGAAAAATCTTTATCGATTGATAGAACAGAGTAAATGCTGCATATCTAAGAGTAATTTTCATACCTGTTCTGCACTGAGTATCAAAGGTCCTATCCTGATGGCATTAGAGGATGGCTGGTCAGGCAGGATGCCGTACCACATGGCACTCACCAACATGGCACACATCAGCAGGGACAGGCAGGTGGCCAGTCGCTGGGGGGCAGGAAGGAAGCAAAAAGAAACAAACTCAAACCAGTTCAGCTTACTGAAGAGCTTACAGAGAAAACAGACACTATGTACACAGTATTTGTGGAGAAATTTCCCTAGCTCTTTTTGACAAGTATAATGAATCGTAGACCACGCACAGCTTAACATAATGTCCCAAGGACTGTGACCCTTTCCAGCAGTCAGGTTAGCCTGGATTGAGGCTTCACACATCCAAATTCTTGGTTCTTAGGTTCAAACTTGTAAATCTTAAACATCATCATGCAAATAAGATGCATTCAATTTGGTGTTGTTGTTTTTTAATGGGTAATGGATAATGTCTGATTCAAGTTTTTCTCCTAGCTCTCTGTTACCCTGATACTTGATTTGGATACTGTATCTATTTAGTGTGAATACTAGTAAGTTGTGTATAAGCACTATGATGTAACTTTACTACACAAGACCTACCTGAAGCCGAGTGAAGCGGCTGTGAGGAGGCCTGAGGAAGACTGAGAACCAGATGTGCTCATCCTCGATGTCTCTGGTTGTCTTGGAGGTGAAGAGATGTTGGAAGGACAGGGCCTGCTCTCTACCAGCCACAGGCAGCAGGCGGCTCACCTGGGGGTACAGTTTTGTACATGTATATAGTTGGTCAGACATGGATGGGGAGGGGTAGTAGCCTGGGTGTCAGACCTTGTGTGATGCGATACTCTCTTCAGCCAGGAAAGCCACACACCCGATCCTAGAGTTGGCACCCAGGAGCTAATTTATTTCTCGCCCCGGAAGGATACTATTTGATAATTTGAGTTTTTAAGGGTGCCAACTATGGGGGAGAGGCAGTTGACTCATTAGTCAATTATCTTTCTCCAATCTAAATACAGGGTCTGGCACCCAAATGTCCTTGGTCAATGGCATGCATAGCTATATAGTGTCAAGTAGTATACATTGTACCAGCTGTGGAGAGAGAGAAGGAGAGATGTCACTGAAACAGTCGTTACCTTTCCGTCGCCCTTCTCCACGGCCAGCCAACAGTTTCCGATGAACATGAACTTGGCTCCAGACAGGACGTCCTTCACCACGACATGGCGTAGGAACCAGGAGGCACGGTCCCCGCCCCCGCTGTTGTCATGCCACACACGCATGTACATCAGGTTCCCCAGGGGTCTGCAACAGGACAGAAGCGTTTCTGATCATTATCAAATCTTTAGAAATTGTAATCAATTTTGCTTATGACTTAGGCTGTCCAATGGTAAAGGTGATTATCGGTATCTACGTGCATAAAAAATGTTACACTAAATGCAATTGTTCCTACTAGTAGTCATAATCTGAATACCAAGTTTCATTGTCAATGATACGAAACAGCATAAGGAAATTGTCTATATCACCAATACAACAAGTAGAGCCAAAATTTACATAAACTCCTCATCTTAGTAAAGTTATGCATGAGAATTCAGGTTTCCATGATGACTGAAAACTGTCTCTACTACAAACAGTGTTAACCTTGCTGTAGACAGGAGAAAAGAGTCCTTGCCACCCCTGAGCAGAATCCTCCGCTTGGGATCTTCCAGTTGCCGAGCTCCCGTGTCACCCCTCTCTCCGTTTAGTACAACACTAACCTGTAACGTATATATAGAAGTGTGTTTCACTGACTTACATGTACATGTAAGTGTCAATAAGTCAGTCTTGTGGTACCCAAGAATTCAATGTTAAACGGTTAAAAAGTTGTTAGCCATATCACTTTGTGGTTACCAAGTTTATATGGCATTGAATATTAATTTCTTTGTCCTGTGTTATACATAGTTGCATTAACAGCTTCAGCACATTGTGGTCTTAGACTATTGATATTTCATAATTTATTAAGTTGACTACATACATTATTGTTACAGTATTAAACCTATTGAGGCATTTTTTAGACTTTTTTATGCTCTTTAAGTATACATGCATTATGTATTAGCTTACAATTGTTGCAGAATCTGATCAGAAAATTGAACAAAAAGAATGTACCAAGCTTTAAATTTTATTTACATGTACAAGCAATTTTCTTGCAATAATGTAGGCATATAAAAAGCAACAACAGTGCCCACCTTTGACTTTGTCCCAGACCCCTTCCACAGTCCAGTGTACACAAAAATCTCATACAGGTATCTGTCTCCTGGATGGTTGTCTGGCAGTGGAGTAAGACCAAGCTACAAAGAATTTTAATAATTCTATTAAACAAGTTCTATTAAATGTAGCAAGTCCTAACAAGAGAAGATTGTATGATAAGGCTTAGAAGACAAAAAATTTTGTGTTAGACTTTCCAGTTTCCCAACTGACATCTAGAAGATGCAGAGCATCCTACCTACATGTGTACTTACTTACTTGTACTTGAGTAGGTCTCCAAATCTCCCGGCTGCTGATGTTTACCAACTCTATTTTTTAGGAACTGAAATCGGCAAAGCAACATTTTCTTCCTAGGGCTAAATACGACCAGCAAAAACTGTAAAATTGTCCTACCATTTCCACGTCTTTTTTATCCATTCTTCGTGCCCAGATCGCAGCAATGGCAAATACGACATATATGGTGATAACGGTGACGTAAGTGGTCACGTTGTCCAGGAACGATGCGTTGGCAAACACGTAGCTGAAGTCGATGGGGTTTGGCGGGACGAACAGGTCACTGGCAAAGGAAGTCAGATGGTTACACAGGCACTGGGTGTGGGTACTGTTGGAGCCATCTCCCACCTGGGTTTATGAAAAGGGAAAAGGTATAATTTATACATTCATTAAAGCTGCATTAAGTAACATTAGGATGATACAAAAAGTCAATTTTCTGGTAATTATTTTATAAAAGGTACCAAAATATGTCATCTTGTGGGTGCGTTTAAAAGTTGGAAAGTTTAACATAGCTGTCAGCCATGTTTGTTTACATTCTAGTAAGTACTTTGTGGTACGTGGCCTCACAAAATGGGCGAGCCTCATATTCAAGTGTCTATAATAAGTACCTTACAGCCTGTAGTATCCCAGTCATTCTGAGTGTCATTCCAGAAGATACACTGTGAGACGTAGAACAGCAGGGAGTAGTTTGAACTGAAAACTGTGTAGTCTGCGGTTGGAGACATTGTGGCAACTCCTTCCTCCTCAATACCAACAAAGACGGTGCCGTTGTGGTCTTCTGGAAGAAGGTCTGGGTCAACGAAGAGTCGATAGAATCCGTTCTCTGAAAAAGGGGAATGCAAAATATTATATTATTATTGGGACTTTTCTGAACGTAGTACATTGCTTGTCTATAGTAGTAATGAATTTCTCTCCATGTTGTTTGTTGTGTTGAGGGAAGGGAGCCAGTGGTACATGTAACTATGAAGGATGGTACCCAGCCTGCCAAAGCTCTACAGAACTCAGGACCTCAGTACAGTGCCAACTCATAAATGCTGCAAAAGGCAAGCATGTGCCGGCTTATAAAAGTCACTATGTACTACTGCAAATTCACAATGACAACTTTGTATTCCTCGTTTAGCAGAATTTTTTAGCTGGAATGTTTTTTTTGCCCACGCCCACTAGTTTTAGGGTCTTCTGAAGATGTCATCCATAAAATTAAATCAGTGTGGCCATAATGATAACACCAACTTACCCTCCGCCATGTCCTCACTATGGTACACGAGATAGGGATTTGTGATGTTGGGTTCTTGGTCGATGGACACGTAGACAGTGTAGACGACTCCGGGCAAATCCGGCGCTATGTCCACATGCAGAGCAGGCTGTGCTGTGCCACTTATGTTGTACTTATGGAGCATCACGGGTCCTGTGGGCGTTGGGTGGACATACTCTAAAGAGAACATAGTAAGGGGCAGTCAACGTTTGGAAGAATTTACCACAGTACATATTTAGGTAGAATTTAGCCATCAGGTATCGAAACAAAGACAATAGACTCCATACCAAACTAAGAAAGATACACTTTAAGACTGCCAGGATGACAGGAGGTCAAAATGCCAGACACAGGAAATGGGGGTGATCTTGAAGGTCACAAAAATCCTAAATACATAACTTAACGGAAGTCTTTTTGTCAAACTTCCCCTACCCGGACCAACTCTCAATTTTGTACAATTTTCTGTGTCTGATCTTGAAATTGACAGGTTCAATTTCTTTGGTTTACAAAGTATGGTAAACTTGATATGTAAAAATGTATAATGCCATTGGCTCTTTTTATGGAAAATAACATTGAATATATTGGAATCAATTAAAGAAATCAGTCCCTCTTTTACATTGAACAAAAGAACAAATTAGGTTTATACGCTAATTACCTGTACTCAAGCCGTCCAAGTTTTTCTGGAAGACGATGGAGATGGGTTCCTGGAGTCCTGACACGTTCAACTTGCCGTCTCCAAGGACGTGCTCCAACATGAAGACGTCTGACTTCAGCTGCCTCTCACCTTCAATGTTCCTGAAGGAGTACGGATTTGTCTTGAAGGTCACAGCCTGTAGAAGAGAAAGGCGGTTTAAAGAGAATTAAACTGTTCTCCAATGCAAAGAAGTTGAATCACCAGACTTTTCAACTGAATCGCTCAGTCTTCGTCAGCTTTCTAACCTGAGTGCTCTAGACACAGTCATGATTTTTTTCCCACGTGTGACGTGAGCACTGGGTCAAAGCTTGTAGTAGGGAAGTCAGTACCGCCCCCCGTCCCGGTTGAGACAAAATCATGTCAATCATGTAGTTTGATCCAAACATCTACCTACTCTTGCTGCAACTGCCTGTGCTGGAGAAGCATTATATATACACACAAACCTACAGAAAAACCCAAAGGAATACAATACCTCAGAGTCTATATCCAGAGGTAAAAATACTTTAAATTTACAGACTTTGAGGAAGGAATGTATCAACACTTACCCTAGTGTCCACCACAGAGTCATTCCCAAGGCCACTGAACAGACTCACTTCCGGTAGAGTGAACTGTGACCCATCTATCTCCGCACTGGTGGCAACAGCGTCTGCCGACGTCCTTTCTACGCTCACAACGAGCGTCTTGGAGGCGAGTTTTGGCACCTGAATCCCCGGAACGATGTTGGTGGTGACCGTGGACATGACCTTGTCCAGGAGACCGAGTACGGCCATGTTTGCAGCTCCATCAGATTCTGCGACTGTGGAATTTGTGCCGTTTGTCTGCTGTGATGAGTCGGTACTCAGTGCTGATGCCTGCAATAATAATTTGTGGCAAATACCAAGATGAGCAAAGAAACAAAAATAATTCTGTAACATCTGACTTGTGGAATTTATATTCAAATACTGTAAATTCAGTAATTTTGGACATCTGATTTGGGGAATTTATATTCAAGTAATGTAAATTCAGTAATTTTTCAAGCATGTAGCAGTTGAGAATCAAGAATTTGTGGTATTTGAGTTCAGGATTTACATGTTACCAATCATTGACTAGAGAAACAATATTTATAGGCATGTTTGCAGGTGTGACAAGTTTGCAGTGAGAGGTCACTTTGAAAACCTGTAAATGTTTGAAAGAATAACTCATACTTACACTGACAGAAATTCTTCAGAAATAAGGCAATAGAATTTGAAAATGATTTATGATTTGATATTTCATGTGTTAGCATATTCCTAATAATATATATACATGTATATATTGTCATACTTGTAGAGTATTTCCACAGCTTTCCAGCAGGTGTCTGCTCACATCTTGTACCAGCTCCTGATCAGTTTCTGTCACAGTTTCACCCAGAAAGTCTGTCATGGACGTCATCTCTGATATTACTATGTCCTGCAGGACACAGACAGAACATAATAACGTGTTATTAAACATGTTGTGAACATGATAGATAGCAGGAAAACTGGCTGAGAAAATATGGTGGTGCTACACTGTACTTCCAGGTGTCGATCTCCGGATTCTCGTCAACCTCTGTCAGATGTATGATTCACTCGCTGACTCTCCAGAAGACTTTGTGAGGGGTTTTCTTCTTTTCTTTATTGCACTAATTCAACTGTACATCAGCAGGGGGAGAATAACTACTACCCCCTGAATTGAGTACCATTTGTCACATAAAAAAAATTGAGAGACAATGCATGGACATCTAAATGGGTGTGAAGGAGGCAGTTTACATCAGGGCCCATCAACCCTCTCTGAACCGTGATGGTGCATGGGAGATTCCGTCTTCCCGCCACTTTGATTCACTCCTGACGTCATCACGCTTCTGACTTCCAGAGAGTCAGAGAGTGGATCATACATCTGATGAAGGTTGAGGAGATCAACTGAAAATTTATGGTGAGTTCATTTCTTGTGTTGGAACAAAGCTTAAACTTAAAGCTGCAACAGCAATATTTTACTTCACCTGGGATTGCCTAGTGACTTCCTGTGGAACTGCAGTTGCCGAGCTGATCACACTGGTCAACTCCTGCAGCTGACCGATGGATGTCATGGGCAGGGATGTCATGGATCGGATCAAATTCTCACGTTGCTGGGAAAAAACAGAGGATTCATAATACTGTAAAACTTGAAATGTTTGCAGTGGACATATTTTCACAGTGACACTGCAAATATATGATTCCAGTGTATTACTAACAGTAAAACAGAATTGTATAAAACTTAAAACACAAAAAAAAACTCCTTTCCCCATGAAAATCCCCCCAATGTTCAAAGAAAATGAATCATTGGGCCAATTATTGTTCATTTACCTGAGTTAGACCTTAATATCAGTCACAAATCTTTAAAAAGTAGTCTTTTGAATAAGGAAAATTCCTGTTAATTAGAATACAGTACTTACCTCTGATTTCCTCTCCTTTTGTATGGATGCTTTCAAAAGTAAACCATAATTAAATCATATTATAATTGTAAGTATTGAAACTGGGCATTAATAATCAAAACCACTCAGATGCAGGACATATTACTGAAAACAACATGTAATAAGTCTTCAAAAGTTTCTGTCTTGTAGCCACCTAAATATCTGCTCTGAGATCTGGCAGCACGTTGGCAAAATGTACTGCACGAAACCCCTTTTTTACCATTTTCGCATGCACGAAAATGGTAACTCAGACGACTTGGCACGTTGGATCGATGCATGGATGGTTCGACGGTTCGACGGTTCCACCCTTCAACGGCCATGCAGACATGCTAAGTCACCGCATGTCGCTAGATGTCGTTGTTGCGACGGCCATGCAGACATGCTGAGTTGCCGCATGTCGCTAGATGTCGTTGTTGCGAGTGCACTTTTTACCATTCATGCCTTGGACGTTTGTATACTTTCCATTATGGTTGCTAATTTCAAAATCATAGTTCTATTAATGTTGCATAACAAAGCTGCTGACAAAACAAACTTAATTTGTCTTGAACAATAACTTGATTTTATTATTTGCCAAAAATGTTGATAAAGACATGTCTATAATCACAGTAATCAAGGATTTTTATAAACTGCATAAATTATGTCAATGAGCATTAGCAGTGTGGATTAGTCTAGATGTTCAGATTTCCATTGGCCGGCAGTCCAGAGGGTCACACGTCCGACCAATCAAGGCGCTGCAGGCAAAGCTTATTAAAAGCCTCCTTTTCAGGCGTTCCCGGATCGGTGTTTTTGTGTGTGTGTGTGGTTGGGGGGGGGGTATTTTCTGACCAAACGTAGATCGCACGCAATAGAAGCTCCGGCCTACATAGCTGTCCGTGGAACTATTGATATTACCTGGGTGCCTAACTTTCACCAACATGTCTTTTGTATTTTAGGAAATTAATTAATTAATGAGTGAGTGTTTAATTAACTTAAATAGGTATTGCATTGTTTGGCAAGGTATTTTCCATTGACAATTTTTAATGGATCAGGTTGATCAGATGATATAATGTAAACAATTATATATGATTAGTAAAAGATGACTTTTGAAGTTCTCTTCGAGTATTATTTTAGGGTTGAATCAGGGTCAACGCGAAAAAAAATCATGATCCGGTGATCGACATCATGCCCCCCCGCACACTTCATGTATTCAGTGTTCTAAATACCCGTCTTCAGTCTGCAATTTGCAGATAGATTTTCAAGATTTCAGGATAAAAATTACACAATCTGCAATTTGAAGAATGAAAAAAAAACTATGGTCCTCACAACTTCATATTCCCTTTGTTTGACCCGCCCGGCGGGTCAAACTTATTTAAATAAGAAATGTGTGGGCCCGCGGCATTTTGAAAAGACGCGACGCGCTTTGGAAAGACCCCGCGCCGTGGCTCATTCAAATTCGCTACATTTTTTGCTAAGTTTAATGTCTTCACCCACGATTTTTGACCGTCAATGTTGACGGTAAGGACTTAAATTTTTACCGTCCGACGGGAAAAAATACCGTCAATTGACGGTAAAACGGGCGCTGGCTAAAGCCCTGGTTGAATGTCACGAGGTTTGTAAACTTAGATGTTGGGGACAAAGCCATAGAAGAGATTTTGAATAAAATTATATATATATATATTAACGTTACTTATAATTTAAGTTAAAATGTACTTTTGTGTCTCATTTTTTTATTCTGTTAAAAAGACTCTTAAAAGAGAGAAAACAGGTTATAAACTGTTATGTACTTGATTTTTGTAATGTTTTAAACTTAAAGAGTTGAAATATAGAAGTGCATGTTCTCTCATTATATACAATGTTGATGAGAACTAGAACCATTTATATAACTTAGGTAAATTGAAATGCTAGGATGGGGAAAATGCTAGAATGCATTGCACTGCGGTACGTTCCACCACCATATACTCCTCAACCATCCACCAGTTCGTAAAAACTGTAAGCCTGTAAGCGGCGAAAATGGTCAGCTTTTGCAGAAGCACTTGTTTCAATGGTTTTCTGTTGGATTTTTGGTCAACATTGCATCAGAATCTTGCAAGTTGCAGACAACATTTTTTCCAACATAACATTTGGAAACTACACCTTATATACATGAATATTAACTTTGTTATATTAGACAGGTGCAGTACGTTCTGCCGACGTACTAGGTCAGACAAACATTAGTTCCTTGGTGCCTTACCTCCTGACAGAGCAGAAGATGAAGCCAGCGCCAGCCCCACAAAATCTTCTATGTTCCCCGTGTTTCCCAGATACTCCAGGGACTGAAGGGATCTCGTCAAGACTTCTTCATTTTCACCAGCCAGTGGGAAAACCTACGATGATAATACACAAGTTCAAATCACAGGCTAATAGTACAGGTCCTGGAGAAATTGTGTCTCTTCTGTCAGCATTTGAATGCATGCTTACATGCTATATGTGAATAGGGACTGAGACTTTTCATACAAAACCAAGTGTTTTATTCAGCCGATGTTTTGGTGAACGTCTGTCACCTTCCTCTGGGCAATTCTGACTGGTTCTCACATTGCACAGTGCACAAGTGTCACTGCTAAAGATCCATTTCAAAAGAATAACATAAAACACATGTATTGCACATATCTACATGGTTAGGAACTACAATGCGGTCGCAAACATACAGGAGCATTGTCAAACAAATCAAAAACTAATATAAAAACTGATTTTGTTAGTGCTTTACGTTTCCATCCATGAATCCTATGGTACAGATTTGTTACAATCTGAATATAAATTTATCCATGATTTCTCCTACCTGTACAGTGCCGACTTCCCAGTGTACATAAGCCCCCAGTGTGTCCCGTACAGTCACGTGCAGCTGCCATTTGTACTGGGAGGCAGCCTGGCCTGCTGGGAGGTTCAGGTCCTTCAGGCCTGTTTTTGTTGCCCCAATGTCCAACTGATTATTCAACTCAGTTGCCAACACTGAGGAATTCTCTCGCACTGTATGAGCATAAGGTACAGTGTGAAATAAAAATCAGACTAATTATATTTGAAGTAGTATAGATAGAGGAAAATGGCTAGTTTATGTGAGGAGATGCCCAAAAGCTATTAATAGTTTTAACTAACTACCCCCGGTACATTATAGTGGTTACATTCAGAAAATATCAATTTGGGCAGATGAAAACTTGTGATATTGTTGTAGAGAAAAAACAGAGAATATAAAGAGTACCATCTGCATGGGAAGATATTTGGTTACAAATTTCACAAGAAAAAAGGAAGAGTTAGGACACAGGAAACACAGTCATGAGTTGTAACTATGCTATATTTTTCTTTCTCCCAATAGGAAAGGAAAATGGTACTTGTTGTTAACCAATTTCCTTCCATTATTCGAACTCACCATGAATCTGGTAGCTGGCTATTCCGTCCTCGTCGTACCAGCCTGTACAGTTGAGTGTGAAAATGTCCTGCAGAGTCGTACCTACTTCAGGTGACACTTCACACGTACCTAATGAATGAAAAAAAATCTAAAATTACCTGTACCACACTTTCAGGCATATACAAGAATGAGACAGTGTGTTGGGGGGCTTGGTAACAATTTATTAGGTGTGAGAGCAAAGACTGATTCATCCATGGGAGGGTGGCTTGTGCAGCTTGGGATTGGAACCCAGAACCTAGGATTCTTTAACTCAACATCCCAAATTGCAAGACCAACTTGTCAGTATCAAACGCTAACCACCTATCGTGGGGTTGTGCGGCAGAGTGCTCGACTTGGATCCAAGAGGTCCCGGGTTCGAGTCCTGACATGCCACCGATCTTGTGCTCTTGGGAAAGGCACTTTACATGACTTTCCTCACTTCGCTCAGGTGAAAATGAGTATTGTATTGTCTCGTGTTGGTGGCGGCATAAATATATGTTGAAAAAAAACTTGTTTTCCGTCACCACGTCTTGTGATTACATGTTGGAATATGATTAAAAAAATAAATAACCTGGAGTAGGCGGTGTGTTGATCTGAAAGTACATGGTACTCTCCCCTATGAGGTTGGGCGTTGGTATATTCCAGCTCTGAAGTTCGATGACATATGTCGTGTTGGTCCGGTTTGTTTCCAGTGCTGATGGCTCAACCACAAAGATGCCTCCTCTGGTAGCTTTGTGAAAAAAAGTCATCCATTGTTAGATTTCGTAACAAAAGAACTTTTAAGCCATGTAACCAAGCTGGTTGGTGGTATAAAAAAAGCATAACTTCATACAAGGTAAAATTTGGCAACATTCCTTAACTGGGCGTAGAAAGTTTATTTATACATGACAGTGTATATAATGACAATTTACAGTCCTGCTAATTAATAACATAAAACAGCATTCTTTCACAAGGTTCAGCATTTTCCACCAATCTGTTACGTACCCTCCAAGTAGAGGTTGTTTTCTTGACATTTTGTCTCAGTCTGTAACATTATATTTTGTTGGCTTTCCAGTATTAGGCCGACAAAACAGCAAGCCTGACAGATCTTCCAAAAAAAAAGCATCCAAAAAGAGGCCTAACCTATGCTTGCAGAGTGGAATGTGTCCTACTTATCATAAATAACATGTTGAACTATCATGGCAGTTCATCTGTGTTGGTAGTTACATATTTAAGGTTAAAACTATTGGTTCAACAAAAAATTCTCTCACCTAGAGCTTTCGACCAGTCACTCTCAGACTGGTCTTCCTCAGTAGACTGACCCACTTCAAAGAAGCCACGTGACAAGCGTCACTGGGTCAGTCTACTGAGGAAGACCAGAGTGACTAGTCGAAAGCTAGATAGGTGAGAGAATTCCTTGTGTTGGACCAAAAATTTTAACTTCAAACAAACATGAGTGTTGAACTTTATTTTGTCCTACATGTACTTACCATATATAACACCAGGCACGTTTGGTACTTCTGCATACACCCCCGGTGAGTCCTCCTGTTTCAGTGTCCACCTGTACCTCATGGACCCCCCACAGCCCAGCTCACAGCTGGCCTTGATGACCAGCCGGGTTGAAGGGTTGATTTTTTGTCCAGAGGGCTGCTGGATACACTGAGACTTCTGGACACAACTGAAACAGAAGTAAAAGGGTTAAAGAAACTAGAAATGTGATGTTTGAAAAATCAGAGTACATGGATAAATGCAGACCTCGGCTTCCTGAATTTCCTCCTGTCAATGTCTAATTCCTGCTGGCTCCTTAACCAGATTCTGAGATCTTAAATCTCACACTGCCTGTCAATCTTGCCCACCCACAGGCTGTCAACCTACTCTGGCTGGTAAAGACATACACAAACCCAAAACAGAGCCACCCAAAACAATACTTCTGTACCTGAAAGTAAGATTATGTAGCTCTTGCATGGGCTGTAGTGACTGTGAATTTTGTTTCATCGTTGTGTAAAGTGGCTTTCCTAAGGACACAACATCAAGCCAGGGATCGAACCCACAACCTCTCGGTCTCGTGTCTGCTTACCACTCACCAAAGTGTCAACTCAATTAAAACTGACCCTACCTGATGCTCATCACCGGACCTGCCCTACACTAGCCTAATCTAGCCTATCCTAGCCTAGCCTACCCTACCCTACCCTTGCCTAGCCTAGCCTACCCTACCCTACCCTACCCTACCCTTGCCTAGCCTAGCCTAGCCTAGCCTAGCCTAGCCATTCAGCCCATTCACAGTACATAAAACCATACCTGATGCTCATGACCGGGCCTGCCCTGTCCCTCACAATGACCTGCAGCTTGGCGAAGTCCAGCCGTGAGCCCTTCCAGGTGACCACAGCGAACAACAGAGGTTCCTCCTTCACCAACATGGAGCCGGCAACCCTGAGTCTCCCCTGATCCAAACTGGGCAGTCTTCCGTGTTTCGTGCCTCTGGTGTTCACTGTGGTCACCTGGAAGGGCTCACGGTTGGACTTTGCCAAGTTCCAAGATTGTTTGCTCACACCTCTCAATCTCATGTCTGCTAGCCACTCACAAATGTTGTTAGCTCAATTGAAACTGACCCTACCCTACCCTAGCCTACCCTGGCCTAGCCTACCCTACACTAACCTACCCTAGCCTACCCTACACTAACCTACCCTAGCCTAGCCTACCCTACACTAACCTAGCCTAGCCTACCCTAGCCTACCCTAACCTACCCTACACTAACCTACCCTAGCCTAGCCTACCCTACACTAACCTACCCTAGCCTTGCCTAGTCTACCCTACCTTACCCTACCCTAGCCTAGCCTACCCTACCTTACCCTACCCTAGCCATTCAACCATTTCACAGTACATAAAACCATAGCTCATCACCGGGCCTGCCCTGTCCCTCACGATGACCTGCAGCTTGGCGAAGTCCAGCCGTGATCCCTTCCAGGTGACCACAGCAAACACCAGAGGTTCATCCCTCACCAACATGGACCCGGCAATCCTGAACCTCCCCTCATCCAAACTGGGCAGTTTTCCGTGTTCCGTGCCTCTGGTGTTCGCTGTGGTCAGGGCTGGAAGGGCTCACAGCTGGACTTCGCCAAGCGCCTAAAGATTGTTTGCTCACACCTCTCAATCTCATGTCTGCTAGCCACTCACAAATGTTGTTAGCTCAATTGAAACTGACCCTACCCTACCCTAGCCTACCCTGGCCTAGCCTAGCCTACCCTACCCTAGCCATTCAGTCATTCCACTTTACATACCTGATGCTCATCACTGGGCCTGCCCTGTCCCTCACGATGACCTGCAGCTTGGCGAAGTCCAGCCGTGAGCCCTTCCAGGTGACCACAGCAAACACCAGAGGTTCCTCCCTCACTAGCATGGACCCGGCAACCCTGAGCCTCCCCTGATCCAAACTGGGCAGTCTTCCGTGTGCCGTAGCATTGGAGTTGAAGCAACCACTGCCGAGTAGGTCAAACGGGTCCGATAGAGTCGGGATAAAGGACCGAGTTTGTGACAGATCATGAAGGGACAACAGAACAGGTATGATTGAGGACAAGTTCACTGGTATTCCTGTGGGGAGTGTGAGCAAGACAAAAATCAGGTTTGCTGACTGATTTATTCTGTCATTGTTGCATTCAGTTAGCCTGGGTGCCATCTGATTTGTAACGGCTACCCCCAAAAAATCTGTTTTTCGGGGTAGCCGTTACAAATTGGGTGGCACCCAGGCTAGCATTCAGTAGCTTTACATGTATTTAGACATTAATGAAACAATAGCATAAAGTCTTTCACTAAAGATACACAACTGGAATAAATGTAAAATTGAAAATTTAAACATGGAAAATGCAGAATCTGTGAGGTGATAAAAGTTCACAATACTCACAATTGACATTTCTAGAAATGCAGTTTACCTTTGTCTTCTTGAAGCACAAAGTTCTTCAGTAGGTTGATAACAGCCGTTGGTGGGAAGCGAGACTGTAGTACTGTTTGTAATGGCTTACAGAACCAGGTGAATGTAGTGAAGCTCTGAGGGGGCAAAAATGCATCAGCGATTATCTAGAGGTTATTGTCCTTCCTTGAGGTGTTAATGGTCACACAAGGCCTGCTTGGCTATGATGAAAATTAAACCACTGACTGAGCAAAGGGATACTTATAAGGCAGTTATTGGAACCACCCAGGCATTATATCACCACAGAGCATTACCAAATTGTGAAAAATTAACATCAGTTACATATAGCCTATTCAAATTTTACTGGCTACTCTTCTTGTAAATGTTTTTTGTGATCCAAAGCAGAATAAAATCCTTTTGAAAACTGCAATGTAATAGTGCTGTGTACCGTTTACTGGACCGGTTCCAGACTTGTAAAAATGTTTAGGTTCAAGTCCAAAAAAAAAAAAAAAATGAGTCCGGAACTGAACCTAAACCTCTGGACTTGAATCTGGACCTGAACCTAAATGTGGGTTTAGGTACACAGCACTAATGATATATTACAACAAATAATGCAGTTATCAGAAACAGTGCTAAGAGACTTATACAATCACCTTAGAAGCACCAGACTCATCAAGGTCCAATGAGAGCACGCTCGGGTTGAGGTCCAGAGACTGTTCAGCAGATATCACAACTCTGGAGGTTCCTCCAGGGAAGAGCAGGGCTTTTAATGGGGCAGAGGTGACGACGATGTAGGTAAAAACACAGGACCTGTAGATCCGGTCTGTCACTGAGGGGTTCAACTGTGAAAAGAAAAGAGTTTTCAGTCTTCAGAAGATGTTATAAGGTAGATACTACTTAAATATGGGGAACAGACCTGTCCTTGGTGCTGAAAGCCATTAAAACATGTGTAATAGACCTGTCCTTGGTTTTGAAAACTGTTAAAACGAGGACTGTCTGAAAAACAGGTTGCTGAAATCTCTCAAAATATGGAGACAGACCTGTCCTTGGTGCTGAAAGTTTTTTTACACATAGGGAACAGACTTGTCCTTTGCACTGAAGGTTGTTAAAACATGGGGAATAGACGTATTGTACTGACAGTCCTGTCAGTGGTGTTGTTTACATATGGGGAACAGACCTGTCCTTGGTGCTGAATATTTTTATACATCGGGATCAAACTTCTCCCTTGTGCTATTTACACATGTGATACTTTAGAGTCTAGTTTCCTTACCTCCACACACATTGTCACCCTGTGCAAGTCTGGGTTGAGGTAATTTGCAGGTATGAGAAGTTCAGCTGTATGAGAAGATGGGAAGCCGGACAAGTCTACAACCTGGACTACTTCACCTATAAAATATAACAAATACCAATCATTATATTAACTGTCATGGGGTGTTTTAATAATTAGAATTTACATACTAGGCATTGTCCATAATGTAAAATATGTATGAGCCAAGTTTGTTCTGGGGTCTAGTTAATTCAGTTAGTCCACAGGTCAGATTTTACTGCCATTTGCCCATACTATTGTGATACCTTCCATTATCTTTATTTTTCTTTATTCTTTATTTCAGGCGCAAATTGGCCCATAGTAGACAAACAATTAAAATAACAAGGTGCACACATAGTAAAAACGGTAGGGTTCGGTACATATACATACGGGAAAGGCCTTACCGGTAGACTAGGCCGATATAGTGATCCCAGTAGTGACTGGTGGATGATAAGTCTGAGTGGATTGCGAGTTTTATGATACTGTTATTACTGTTGAGGAGCCGATTGGTGAAAGAGTGTGTTAGTTTACGTCTGTGAGCATCGAAGGTATCGACAACCTTATGATGTTTTGTCCTTTTTTTAATTGATACCATTTGTATTAAAACTGATACTGATCAGACTGATTCAGCAATTCATGTATCTATCCATTCTATTTCACAGTTGCTACACAAGAAACATTTGCTATGAAACAAGTTCAACTTTAATTGCCAACACAAGAAATTGGACTTACCCAAATTTTCGAGTCAAAAATTTGGGTACCGGTAAGTCCAATTTGTTGTGTTGACAATTGCAATTGCAAACTCGTTTCATAATGACTTCTACCGACACTTCCTTGTATTTCACAAGAAAATACATAAACTTCCTTGTATTTCACAAGAATAACTGATGATGAACAACTGACCCGTTGAAGGACTTTCCTGAACTGCAGACCAGTTCATAGAATTTTTTGAGGTGGCGTAGCACTTAATCTCCAGGTCTGCCGTGATCACAATGGCCTTGTTCCTCACAAAAGACCTGTGGAACAAGAAATCAAAGAATATTCCGGGAAATATGTTTGGTTTTGCTGAAATTCAAATTTATAGACCTCTGGAATGTGTTTTTGTGAATGTATTTGAACTGTACAGAGGATATATGGTGTAATTGAATTGAGTAATGTAATTAAAAACAACAAGCATTTGATCAGCCCTCTGATCTTTCTCAACTTGACCCAAAGCTTTTTGTGTGACCAGAATAAAAGTGTGACATAAGGACTGATCCAAAGCTTGTTTGTAAGCGCTTGACTTTCACTACAGAATTAGCATTAAAATATTGAAACCTAAGTATAAAGCCCGTTAGGTTGGTATTGGCAACTGTTACACCCAACAGTGTTATCAGGTGGAATGGAGAAAGAAATTATGATAACTGCACCTTGGATTTTCTCTGTCAGTGGAACCACCTCTGATTCGTATGACTGGATTATTGCAGACATCTGGCAGAACTGAAACACAAAATTTTCTGAGATGATTAACAACACAAGTAGCTTAACCCTTATAAAAACACTCCTGTAAAGCTGTAACATTACTTGTAGTAGAGGGTCTGCATGCATTTTCCTTATTCATTTTTGCCAAAAGTCACCAAGAACAAAAATTCCAGTTCTGCTGGTGTTCACACACTATCATTGCCAGACTCCGTATGCATGTACAGGCCTGTTTTTTTTTCGTGAAGCATTACCAGTCCTCCTGAATTTACTGTTAAGCACTGCCGGGGGTCCCCCCATGTATACCCTCATGATACAGTACCTTCAAAGGTCTGTGACTCCTGGACATCAGACACCAGGTTCCAGGCCCGCACACTGATGGTTTGCTCTCCGTAGATCCAGTACGTGTGATTCACCTGCAGCAACTAAAACAAACAAAACAACAACTTAACAATTAGATTTTCAGTACAATGAAAATAGCACTCAAGAAAACAGGATGCATGAATAGTTTTATAATAATCTATATAATGCTATGATATTGGAGTGACATGCATGCACAATGTTTGGTTTGAAGAAGCCAAGTGACAAGCCTCACTGGGTCAGTCTACTGACAGAGGAAGACCAGAGTGTCTGGTCGAAAGCTCTAGGTGAGAGAATTTTTTTGTGTTGGACCAAAAGTTTTAACTTTAAACATGTTACTACCAACACAGATGAAGTTTCATGATAGTATAATGTTTGATTTGGTTTATTCATATCTGCATTAGTGACATAATCACAAGTCTTCCTGTAGTCCACTAAAATAATACAAAATATAACAATGGAATATACAGAAAATTATGCAATGTATAGAAAGAAAGTATTTCACATACACACAAAGCAAAAACAAAGTCATACAACTACAGTATCAAATGATTAGTAATACAAAAAGGCCACCGACCTTGCTGACATTTCCAATGAAGCGGTCACCAATGTTCATACAAGTTGGTGAACCGTACATCAAAACTGGGAAAAACTCTTCCATGTTCACAGAAAGGCAAGGGTTGGTTCCCAGCTGGTCTATGTGTATTTCAAAATACTTCACAAATCCAGCATAACTCCTGAAAAACATGAAAGAGCCTGTCACTTTTCAAAGAAAAAATGTGAAAATTTAATCTTCATCAATACATTTTGATTTAATAAGAAAGAATAATTATCATATAAATGCATTAATCAACATCAACTCTTGTAATTCTTCCAGGTACCCTTAGACCGCGATTTTAAAACAAGATTGTAAATTCAATGACAGCAATCTACTATTGCAGCATCAGTAATACCCAAGGTATAATTTTTGATTAAGATAAATTTTGGAGACAATTATTCCAGTACTTACACATTATTGAGAGCCATTATGGAAATGTTCCCTATAGGTTCTTGAAGGACTAATGTGTTGTTCCACGATTCTGTCTGTAGAGGGTTTTCCACTGTAAGAGTCAAGGCATATATCCCTGCCTGCATGGTAGAAACATGTTAAAGCATAATAACGATTTATGAAGAGTTTTAGTATAATCCATACTTATGAAGGTCTCCTGTGCCCTTATGCAGAGCGTAGGGTGGTGCCCATATCCATTTCTGTAGCCCTTGGGCGACACACAGTTGTGCAATGCACTACAGCAGGGGGCTGGTCCACTGGTAGTGCTGTGTGTTTGACCTTCCCACACTTTCTCATATGTGCTGAGTGCTAAGCAGAGAAAGAAGTGTGTACCATTTTTAAAGTCTTTGGTATGACCGGTACCCGGCCGGGGATTGAATTCACAACCTCCCGGTTACAAAGCGAGCACTCTACTAATCCATACTTATGAAGTTCATATATTCTGTGGTGCAGGTAAGGTTGCATGTTACTAGGTATGCAGAAAAATGTATTTTGAGCCCTAGGCCTGTACTTTTGCAACATAAGCAATCTTTTAACTCTAAAATGGGGTTTGAAAACACAATTGCTTAAATTTCATACATTCAAGCAAGAATCATTTTACCTACCTGGGAATAAGTCAAGTTGCAATGTGGTTCTTGTGTTCGTATGGGGTGTTCTCCATTCCCAAGATCCCAGATATATGTCACCACTGTACCTGTAAGGTCATAAAAAATATTAATGGTCTGTAAAAAATGGAACCTAGCTACGATTGGTATAAATCCTATTTATTGAGTTTGTATCTACCAGATACCTTTGACCCAGTGTTGACGTCACACTTCAAAGAAGCCACGTGACAAGCCTCACTGGGTCAGTCTACTGAGGAAGACCAGAGTGACTGGTCGAAAGCTCTAGGTATTGGACCAAAATTTTAACTTCAAACACCTTGAGTTTGTGTATTCAATGTATGGTTATTACCTTTGTTTCATTTTTGTTGTTTCTGTTTGGGTGTTTGTATTTCAGTAGTTATTTCCACATGATATGCATTGTCAAAGAAACTAACACTAAGGTCAATTCAAATTTCAATTTAGAAGTAATGTACATGTACATGTATAAGGTTTGTACCTTGAATATTGCTGGCATTACATGCAAGGATACTCTCCACAGTAAATGTCCACTCTGTCAATACTTGATCTCCATTTGCATAAGCACAAGTGAATGGGTCCTGGCCAGGAGCAAGCTCAATTGGTGCAAACTGTACAATAAATACAAAGAAAGGGAAATTAAAGATTATTTTAACCATAAGAACACCATCAGTGTCTAAAAATAGGTCAACAGTCAAAAATTAAAGAAAAGATTATCTTTACACTTAAAAGTATAGAGATACAAAACGCTAGCCTTAATTGTTGATAATGAAATTATTCTAGACCTGTTCTCAGTAAAGCAAAGAAATAATGATTTTATTGCATTATAAAATCATTGTAATGATTGTACTAGAAGTGAAATATCCAAAACATACCACATTGACCAAAAATGTCGTGTTAGCACTACTGATGTTGTTACTACACGTGATGTTCATTTCAAAGCTGCCTGGTTGGTCAAAACTGTGGCTGACGTGGACCAATGGAACTTTATGTATGCCAAGAGTGTCCGTAGAACCATCGCCAAAGTGCAGAAGGCAGCGGAGGTCAGAGCCACTGTCAACAGTGACATTGAACCCCATAGCCACGTTCAAAGGTAAGTCTGTATCACCAGACAGACTAAGATTGGTCACTGGCTCCTGTAAGGAGAAAATAAGTTGTTCTTCTTTACCGTACTACAGTTAATATACATGTATAACTGTATCATAAAATGAGATATTAGAGTTAACTTTCACAATTTGGCATAGAGATGAAATGAAAGACAAACATGGAAAAATGTGTGCTCGGAATCAAAAGGTCCTGGGTTCGAGTCCTGACATGCCACTGATCTTGTGCCCTTGGGAAAGGCACTTTACACTACTTTCCTCACTAGACTCGAGTGAAAATGAGTATTGTCTGTCCTGTATTTGTTTCTATCTATGTGAGGGACACAGCAACAGCAACAGCTGCCTCTGTTCCGCGTGTATTGCACTGTTGCAATTTCAATAAATCAAAAATCAAATCAAATCATGTGCTGTATATGATATGGAAAACCCCTTGTAAAATTATTCAATCCAAGATTCTAATCATAGGGGCTATAACAGCACTACTTTAAGTACCTTGGACAGTTCCATTGTATCAAAGCATGTATGTAAGTGTACATTATGTAAATGAGAGTTACCCACCTGTACGATTAGTTGTGATGTGTTTGATGTGCTCCCAGCATCATCTGCCACTATGACAGTGATTTCATATGTCCCAATACTGCTGAAGCTATGGATGAACATGGCACTCGTGTTGGTGATGTTGTAGTAAGTTTCACCATTGATCAGCAATGAATACACAGGGTCTGACTTGCTGGCTGTAATGTAAAAGATGTGGAAGAATGTAAAAGAATGTAGAAGATACTGCCTGAAACTTTACTTGTTGCAAAGTAACACAAAAATGGAGCTCTAGGACTCAAGATTGAATTATGACACATATGATTGATTGTATGATATTGAACATTGATAAATTTTGTCGATACAGTAACTATAAGCTAAAAAGGAACATGTCTAAACATTTTGTCTAGCCTGGGTGCCATCCTCCATAGTTTCCACCCGCTCCCTGATGTTGCTGAGACAGCGACATTAGGGAGTGGGCAAAAACTACAGAGGGTGGCACCCAGGCTATTTTTTTCCTCACTTTTATCTAGAATCTTTCATTTTGATCAACATGTTGAAAGCCTCGTGCACACTTTAATGTAAATAATTATTCAAACAATGCAGGTGAGTTAAGGAATAAGTCAGACAATATTTACTAACCAGCGTCAACGCTTGCGTAAAACGTCACAGGTGTATTCACAGCTGCAACTTCTACATGCTCCACCTCCACTGTCCAGTCACCAGCTACGGTAACAACCTTCCACAGCAACATCTCATCTTGTATGCTGTCGTCACCGTTCAGTTCAGTTGTGATGTTGTACAGGCCTCGTTTGGTAAACTTGTTCTGGAATCTGGAAAATACAATGTATTTTTGTTACCTTTGGGTACAGTAATATCATCTTTGTGAGTTTGTTTGTTTGTACATGTATTTTGTAGGTGTTTGAATGCAGTATAAGGGTGTCAGGATAAGGGGGGATTTGGTGACCACAGATTGACCTTAAGGACAAGATTGTTCTAGGCCAATAAACAGTTTCTTATGTAAAATAGATTCTTATAAATGAAAGAGCTCAAATGAAAATATAAGTTCATTCTGGAGCTGAGGGCAAAAGATCTGATTATCTTTAATTACTATCATTGACAATTTTAAATCGAATGATCTTTTGCCAAAAAAATGGACATTTGCTACTTTTTAAGATACTAGTGGTTGGATGAGTTACAGGCCAAATCAGTCAAATAAGTGCAATCTTTGTACAAGGATAATAGTGAGACAGTCATGTGTGTGTCCAACGATGTTTTGTTACACTTACAGAAAAGGCTTTACCTTAGATCCTTGCTAGTCATTGGTTGTTCCTGTCACAGCTTTCTTGGTAAATTCTACTCTATCAAAATTGTAGGACGACCTACCATGAATGTGAACATGCCATTTTTTTTATTTCGTCTTAAAAAACACCTATGGGAGGCACCTTGAGCATTAGTTACCTTGCAGCTGTAGGGTTGTACGTGATGGCACAGACGTAAGGATTCACGTTAACAGTGTCCTTGACTGTGTCATCCCGACTGTGCAACCGGAACTCTGGATGCTCGGACGGCATGAAGGACAGCTGTCCGTCATTTAAGGTCAGCTTGAATCCAATCACATCACCAGGTGTCACTGTGATGTCTTCTTCTACATTGTAAACCTGATTGAAATGCATCAAACAATATGGCTTTATGTTTTAACATATTGTTCAACATTGATTTTTGCTTTACACTGTACTTTGTGTTGCTGAAATTTGTTTTTAAATGGTAATGATGAAAATTATACACATCTGTATCTGCATCTGTATAGCCGGTATAACCGCCCTTCGGCGTAACACGTCCAGCTTCACAGGCACGCGGCGCGGCAGCAGCTGGCTATACTACACCAAACAACTTGTTATGCCTAACCTTTGAAAATCTAACTCTAAATATTGTTTTTAAAAAATAGTCAATTCCTTGACCCAACAATAATAAATGATGTGTAACTACATGTAACTACCAACACAGATGAACTTTCATGATGGAATTATAAATGATAATTGAAGACTCTGAACAACTCTACTCAGTTTTAGTTGGGGACACTTACAGTTCTTCCAACTGCTGTGACCTCGATCGTGGTGCTTTCTACCCTTCTGTAGCTCATCCCAGAGGCACCCTCTGCCGCTGGATTGCACATTGACCCTGCAGGGTCACACGTAGGACAGAGCTGATCTGTGGTAAAACTACAGCCATATTCCTCTGGGAGATCGCAGTCATTGTCCCTGGACCTTCCATGGCTGTTCTCACATTCTGGAGACAATACCTAAAATGGGAAAAATACAAAACGAGTTCAATGACATCTAATATTTATTTGTGACTAAAGCCTTATATGTTTACGGGATGCAAGTTTTTTTTTTCTGTACCCATTTTGTTCTGTTGATAAAAAAAGGGTTCATTATCAAGACACAGATTATTATCCTGTCCTGTTGCTTTCATCCAGTTAATAAAATCAAAAATATTGCTTTTGGTGGGTTGTCTGTGGGAATATTTGCATGTTCGTCTGCACAGAGCACAAAATGTAATCTAGGTTGACAGCACATGGGAAGAGGGAAGATTGACAGGCAGAATGATCCACAATGCTTCCTTGTATTGTATACTGGAAAGTCTGATACTGGTAATAACAAAATCTCTACTAAAGTAATAAGTTTCAATGGATATGAATGAATACTAGTATTTACCATAAGTTCAATTGTGCCAGTTCTTCTTGCATGGAACTCCCATGCTATGATGCTGCTTGCCACGGAGAACTGGCTTGCTGGCACGACAAAAGTACCAAGCTGTTTTCCCAGTTCCTCCTCCGGAATAGACGTCATGTTGACATCATTTGGGATAACCGGACCTACAGTACTGAATGCTGCATCTGTGATATGAAAAAAAATGAGAGGTCATTAATGAAAAGTAGAAACAAAAGTGGTGTTAAAAAGAACCGCTTGGGAACCCTAAAGTCTAAATGTCATCTAGACAGGCTGCCTTGAACCACCATTCTTTGCCTTTGGTTTGCAAGTATGACTCGAACCATGATTGCCACAAAGGAAAGGCCTTGCATATGTACATGTATCTGTAACTTGTGAATTAAAACTAGATGTGATACTGAATCAAAGGCTTCAGCAAAGTGAAGTCCACTTGATGCCTTTTGATTTTGTTTCTGTTTCTTCTCCTGACATTTTTGTTTTCAGCTAGCACATTTCTTAATTTTTGTTTAAGTTTCCTTGTTTACTACTTTTCATTACTACTTTTCATTATTGTAGATAGTATTGTATTGTATTGTATTTTATTGTTTTGTTTCATTTACCCGTTACCTGGTAAGTTATTTCTTATTTATCCGATTAATTTGAATTGTTAATTAAGTTATGAAGGGAGGCCTCCTCATAAGCATTTTATGCTTCCGGCCTCCCTGCACTGTTACATTTCATTTATATTTTCTTGTGTCTGTATTTTGTTTTAAAGTGCGAATAAAAAAAATTGAAAAAACTGAAAAAAAAACTAGCAATCGTCAAGTCTAAATGTTGTTATATTGTAGCAGTTATCTTATGACACTGTTGGACCTGTTGAGTCTAGATGTAAATGTTTTAGAACGAAAAAAAAGTCATTTCGATGTACCTGACAAGGCCAAGTTTACATAGCCAGGGTCTAGATGTACAGTAACGTTCAGCCTTGCTGCCCAGTTTGCTGTGATAGTACACGTTCCGTTGTCTCCAATGTCCAACTGTGACTCACAGTCCAGCTCTGCTGTCAGATCAGGAACCCTGACCACAACTACTGCATCTGCCCTAACCTGTGAGACAGATGCAGTATTACGTCGGTGAAGGTTAGACATCCAGATAAACCAAAAACATGCATGCACATACAGTTACTCATTGACAAGCCACTGAATATAATTTTGGAAACGGCCAGACGTTTCAGGTAGCATCCACTACCTTAATATCATGTCAGTGACACTAGAGAGCTCTCAAATTCAGAAGGCTTACATGTATAAACACATTGTCAAGTTATTGACTGATATGCAAATGAAGTCTTCACTGGCGACAGGTAGTGGATGCTACCTGAAAAAAAGTTCTGCTGAAGTACCAAGAAAATTTCATGTGCCTGTGAAACATCGATGAAGGTTAGACATCCAGGTTATAAGATACACCAAAAACAGTTACTCAAGCAACTGGATATAATTTTGTAAACGGTTGACAGACTGTCAGAGCATCCACTACCTTTTGTCGGTGACACTGGAGAACTCAGAATATTTGTTAACACAAGCTACTGATTGATACTATCTGAAAAATTTATTATAACCTTTTCCAATATCATACCCAGATGCTTGAGTAACTTTTTTTGAGCGTACCAGATGTAGACTTTGAATGAACATGAACAGTAAGAATGATAATAAGTAATGCTAATGCTACTAATCTTAATTGCTACTTGACTCAATGAAGGACACATACATGTATCACTTATAAATCTTGACACCGATGCTACTTGAAATGTCTGACAGAAAATTTATCCAGTTCCATGTGATAGGAATGTTAAATAAATGTAACATCTGTGTCCACAATATCACCAGGGTCCATAATATTGCCACCTTGAGAAATAGTGTGCTTAAAGATATTTTTACTGCAACATACCCTAGGTATGTACATTTGAGGTGTGCAGGAGTGCATACCAAAAGTATGTTGCAGTAAAAATATCTTTAAGCACACTATTTCTCAAGGTGGCGATATTATGGACCCTGGTGATATTGTGGACACAGATGTTAATGTGAAGTAAAGATCTGTAGAAAATCATTCTTATGATGACTAGAGTTACAATCTCGACTTAGTTACCACAAATCCCCTGCCGTATGCCGTGACAGTGACATGGTACCTCCCTGGTAGGGAGTATGCATGATGTAGGTCTGATGTTGTGAGGGTGACTGTCCCTGTGTTGTCTCCAAAGTCAGCCACTACTTCAGTTGTCTCAAACACGTCTGAAGGACTGACATCGATAGCTGTGCTCCAGTTTTCCTGCAGCTGTAAGGACACATGGCATTTATGAAAATGGGAAGATAATATTATATAAATGATATTATTAATTTTAGTAAATGTAAGAAATGTAGTTGGGTTTTAGTAAGTTAAAGATACCACACTCTTGTACAATAAAGTTTAATGGTCATTGCAGATAATTATCCATTCGGATTTAGTGGTTAAACCCAACAGAATCACAAAAAAATGGATGAGTATCTTGTGTTTGAAACAATTTTAGTGGCAAAGTAGCTCTAAAAGAAGAACTTGCAGTGTCACTGAAAAAAATGTGAACATAAAAACTAAGTCTACAAAAATGTGAGAGATTGCAATATTCTGTGGTCTTTTTTGAAAGATGAATCAGATGCAACGTTAAAGAGTTCAAATGTGTTATTAATAATGTAAGACGTACCTTGACGGAGTAAGTTGAGTTCCCAAAGCTAAGGTTTACGTTTGTTGGCATCAGACCGTAGACAGAGGCCTGTCCCACTCCTCCGCAGGGGTGGTCAGGTTGTCCGGTACAAGATGTGTTACAGTTGTCACCGCGTGGGAGGGACAGCACCGACTCATTAGCACACAGACAGGTGTTGCCGCCCTGTGAACAACAAAAAACAGACCAAAATGTTATAGTAAAAGGTTGAACTTTATTCCAACACACAATTGTACAGGGATCAAATTTTCAGCGACCACTGTCGCCTTCATCAGGATAATTGATGACCAATCACTTCACAACGTGATCTCACAAGAATTACGGTTTACAAACACGTGACCTTATTCACACGAGATTTTACTGATACGTGACGTAAGCAATTGATCAAAAGTGCCAGGGAGTTTACATTGTATATCGTCCACCATCTCTATTAAGTGAAGGCTGAAAGTGGTCGCTGAAAATTTGATCCCTGTACAATTGTGTGTTGGAATAAAGTTTAACCTTTTACTATGATTACTACCAACACAGATGAACTTTCATGATAAAACCAAAATGTTAATCAGATAGTCTAATCATTACAAGAAGAATGGCAAAATTCATTTTATTATGAATTTCATAGTATTACAGTAATTTTCGACGGAATCTCTCAGTCTTCATTGGCTACCTGGGAAAAAAATCTGTAGCACTGATAGCTGATGAAGACCGAAAGATATTCGGTTGAAAATAATTACCAATTTATTGTTAATTACCAACTTTAAAATTACCAACTCAGATGCTAATACTTTAGCTAAGTATGTTGTTTTCCGTGAACCTATATTTTTAGGTTAGCTGCACCAGCGGACCTATTCCAAAAATTAACTTCGAGCTCAATTGCCTTCAAATAGCACGTCTGACTGTGTAGAATACAGTTTCAATACTCACCATCAGAAGTGCAAACATCTCCCCGAGTAGTCCACAACTGTTCTGGCATGATGTTGGGCTGGTCGTGGAAGGGTCATAATCACCCACAGATGTTATACTCACAGTGCCATCATCATCATCATCATCCTCTAGGCTCAGACATCCGGCTAGATAATAAAATGTGCAGGGATTTAGAGTTGTAATACCCGATTAAATTACATCACACATTGTCCCGTCCACAGTTCCAATACGACGCAACTAATATTTTCATTGTCAAAGTGAAATGCACCAGGGCCAGGGCTGTCACCAGGACCCATCCCTCCATTTGTAGGGAAGGCACTAATATTTTCACGATTTGCTGAAACAAAATTTGCTTCTGAAATGTGTGAAATGTTACAAATGTCAGAAGGTTCCAAATTCAGATGTCAGATTGAAAAGCTTATGGCCTTGCCAGCGGCTGACCCCCAAAATGCAAGAGTCAACGGATTGTTGCTACATGTAGGGTCGGTCGGGAAATTGGAAACACAACTTTTTTTTCTTCACTGAGTCAAGTAGCAATTAAAATTTAGTAGCATTAGTGTTACTTATTATCATTCTTCTTGTTCATGTTCTTGCAATTAGCCCTTGGTCATGGATTTGCTATAGACTAGTACTTCCCTATTGAAATTATATGAAAAGACTTACCGTCACAGCTGAGACCGTCAGAGCCCAAGATGTACCCCAGTCCACAGGAACAGTTGTAGCTCCCTGCAGTGTTCTTACAGGTCTGTGCACAGCCTCCGTTTGAGCTCTCACATTCATTAATGTCTGAAAGAGCAGAAGTTAAAGAGCGTCATGTGTTAACCCTTGTCCTGTGGGGCCCATATATACATGGGTTGCACATACAGTACCATCTACATGTATATAGCGCCCTGTATATGTACGATTTGGGGGTGTTTCTCGTGCAACACATCACACCGCAGCAAAATGCAATGAATGTAGAAAAAAGTCAAGGATCTGTGACCTTATTAAGACCAAGGAGGTTAAAAACTCCAAACTACAAAAATTTGAAGGTTCTGGGCTCGAATGCCTGCCAGAGATTAGAACCCAGAACCTTCAGGTTCTGAGTCAAGAACCCTAACCTCAAGACCACATTAAGTTGACATTATTCTTACCGTCACAATCCTGGTCGTTTTTAGGACTCACAGTGTATCCATGGAAACAGGAACAGTTGAACCCGCCTGCCCAGTTAGTGCAGGTCTGCTCACAGCCACCGTTAGCTGATGCACACTCATTCACATCTGTAACAAGTAAAAGAGCCTTCGTTTTTCATTCACGTTTGAACTAACGTTCATGGTACACTGATGATGAGTAACAAAACTAACTGCCTTTTATTTATAAAAGAAGAGAGCTATTCAACAAAATTGCCAAAACAGACAACAGTTGGTAAGGGCATCTGAGCTGTCGAAATCTGGGCCTTTTGGGGGATGTATCTGATGTTTATGGTCAAAAACAAGATTAAAAAACATGCCCCGTATCAAAGGTGATAAGACCCTCTAGAATTCAAAATTTCCAAAACAACGTCAAACCATGCTTTATGCATGTTAACTCTGATGTGTTTCAATGTTAACCTTTCTGGCACTAAGTATTTTAAACCTCCTGATGCCACTTTTTACTCAGTGAGGGCAATTGACATCCATTTGAAAGAGTTACAGTTAGGCCACACCAATTTAATTTGTTGGTTCTCGGATTCGCCTCTTCGTTTTTTTCTGATTTGCAAAAAAAAAAATTTGATTCTTTTCCTGAACCAAGTGAAAAATCATGTTTTGCCCCCCAACAGTTGAGGAAAGTCCTTTTCTTCCTAGTTGTTACAGTTTTCTCATCTATCATTGCAGTGGTTTGATTAAAAGTTCAAAATTCAATGTTTAAATTTCAACCCAGCCTTTTGTGTTGACTTCATGGCTCATTTTGTACCATTTAAGCCTGTAATAGGATGCCTAGACCTGTTTTTATTTTTATTTTTTTTTCATATTTTTTCTGAAAAAATCTGAGAACCAACAAATTAAATTGGTGTGGCCTTACTAATAACTAACTAGGTGACTATCAAGATTAGAAAATACAAAAACAAAATATAATTTACCATCACAGCCGAGGCCGTCAGACCCCAGGATGTAACCGTCTGCGCAGGAGCAGTTGAATCCTCCATCAGTGTTCTGACATGTCTGGTCACACCCTCCATTTAACGTTTGGCATTCATTGATATCTAAGAAAAGTTGCAGATAGGAAATACAAAAAACGAGCAGTCTCAAGTCACTTTTATTTCACATATCGTTAATGCGTGAAATCCTCCAATTCCACTAAGACTGCCATATTAAAATATGCGTAAGTACACGTACATGCGGTCAAGCAGCTATTTGCCATGCTATCATTGGTTGAACTACTACTTGTGATGGACAGTTAGGAACGGTCTATAGACATCACAGTTAGCTTCACAACTAATGGGAGGATGGTCATTTCAGCCAACGGGAGGATGACCATTAGCACTTTGGTCAATGACAGTTGGGTGGGGTTTTTTTTTGGGGTTCAATCTATTGCCCAACACCTGCGAAATAAATTTAAGAGACTCGAAGAAGATCTTACCATCACAGCCGAGACCGTCGGAAGCTAAGGTGTACCCTGCTGCACAGGCACAGCTGAAGCTTCCGTCAGTGTTCTGACAAGTCTGTGCACAGCCTCCGTTTGCCGTGTCACATTCATTGATATCTGTTGGAAGCAGAAGAAACCCAGTTGTAAAGTCAAGATACAAAGAAGATTCTTGCTCTACTTTTAATTTACATATACCTACGATGGTGTTACAGATATCAAAACCTAAACATTTCCAAACATGCAAGAATTGTCAAGTTGCCACCTGACGAGATTCAAGATTGAAGCAAAGTAATACTGAAAAATCAACAAGATACTGATGCTTCAAAGCATATAAACATGAAGGCCTTGAAAAAAAATTCTTCAAAGACACCTAGTAAAGCCTTGGTCACATCAACTACTTTTTGATGTTTTGCGTCAGCCCAGGACCATGTACTAGTTTTTTTATTCTCCATTCTGCTACAGAGGTAAGGTGGAAATAAAATGCCGTCATCACGTAAAAGCCAGACAATTAACTCAATATATAAGTTGACAAACAAGGAACCAGCTCTCATCAACAAGAGACAGCTCCTGTTTCTTGGACACTCTCACAGAATGGCAAAATGAGAAAAAAGACGTCCTTGCCTATAGAAAACCAGCAACCTGCCAAGTCAGAGGTTGCTTAGGGGACATTGAGGCCGACCTAGGCCTATTAAGATAACTGCTATCATGCATGGTGCCTGCCATCGAAAATCGAGGATTCCATTCCTGGTGTATTTATCTATCCAAATTTACCATGATTGTGGAAAGATTGTCAGAAGAGGTAACAATAAACCCCAAGACCAGACAGTAAGATTTGCTCCACTCTGAGAAGGACCCCTGCACTTTTCAGTAAGTGTATTTGGTCCTACATGTATAACATGCTTGAGATGCCGCATCAGGAACAAGCGGTTAAAACAACCAAGGTTTGTAAAGCTACTGCTCCACGAGGCTTACCGTTGCAGTCTGTGTCATCAGCTGGGTTCACAACAAACCCATCCATACAGGAACAGCTGAAGCCAGCTGCTGTGTTGGTGCAGGTCTGTTCACAGCCTCCATTGGATGATGTGCACTCATCGACATCTAAGTAGCAACCAATCAGTGAGTGAGTTAGTGAGTGAGCGTGAGTGAGTGAGTGAGTGAGTGAGTGAGTGAGTGAGTGAGTGAGTGAGTGAGTGAGTGAGTGAGTGAGTGAGTGAGTGAGTGAGTGAGTGAGTGAGTGAGTGAGTCAAAATTAGCAATTTAAGGCCAATAAGAGAACAGGATTTGGTCATCAAATTTTTGTCGATGTCACCGATGTTTTACAGAGGCATTAGAGTTGCTAGGGGAAGGTGTCGTGGCTTTGGGACCAGTCTATTGTTAGCATGTCCCATCAGTGCAGTGCAATGTTAGAATTATCAGCCAAGTAACTTCAAGCAATTCAACATTTCGGGAACAAGGGAAAGGCTTAACGAAGATGATAGCATTACATACCAGCATCCTTTTGGCAGAGAACCTTAAATCTCATACTACATTGGTGATCATTCCACCAGATGCCCCCATGGACACAATCCTCGTTTCCGCCGCTATTGTTTGGTTCACTTCCCCCGAAGTTGTGGTATTCACTGCTCCGGTCAAGCAGGGTGCCATCTTCCCAACGGAACTCTCCCTCATTTTCTATGTCATTCAGACCAATCCAGTAAGCTCCACCAGTGTTCAGAGAGTACAAGAAGGTGTTGGTGGCATCGTCTTTTGGCATGGCCAGTAACGCGCCCTCTGACACACAGGCTTCACGTGCCTCGTTGTAATTAGAGGTTTGATCAAAGGCCTTGTAACAGTTTAGGCCATGCAAGGTGTAGCCATCAGCACAAACCAATTCTGGAAAAACAAACAAGCATGGGCGAGGATTAAGCGAAGAAACCATGAGGGTGACTGAGGAGAATTGAAAAATGCCCACTACAATCATTGCCAATGAGTCTGTATGGCTGAGGACCGATTTGAACTCCTAACCCCTTTTTCCAAGATGCAAGGTCGATAACCACTGGACTACAATACTTCAAAAGACGTAGATGTTAGACCATGCTTCCCACTGGACTGTTCCTGTCGGTACCGGTAAGGGATGTAGGCCGGAAGTATAATTCCTTCCTACTGTCCTCTTTTAAGGATCCACTGAAACACGTTGGAAGCCTCCACATTTTGGTACCTCTCCGAAAGTGCATTATAACATGTAGGTACCAGCTCGTCTGACCATTGTGAAGACCATAATGCTTAAGCCTCTTCCTGAATTCCTCCACATACAGCAAAGTCATAACAAGACCAGGTACATGCTGGGTCACACTTGACCTGATCAATCAACTGTCAAATTCATCTCCAACTCTCCGCATGCAACCGTTGCTGTTTGTTGTAACACACTGACAAGTCAGCCACCTTCAACCATACTCCTGTACCCGAAAGTAACTATCATAAATAAATGGAAAGCAGATATAATAGTGTCCGTTGCCGCATAGAGCTACTGCTCTAAGTTGAAAACAGTTACAGGAGATAATATATAGGATTAAGTGGCTAAAAATAAATCCACAAGCATAGACACATGAAGCCACCAGAACTCGGCCCATACAAACGTCAATTGTACTGCTCCATTGTTTGTTTCGTATAACCGATAAATCACCTTTAGGCGTAACACACCAGTTTTGTACAGTAAATACGGTAAGGTTTGAACCACTTACACCGGGACGGACCCCTTATAATCTTGTTGATAAGTGTGGTTGAATCTTTAATGTGCTTGAGGTGTGACTCTTCTCAAACAAGGGTCCTAGCCCCTAGCTTAGCATCACATATGAGAGGACATCTGTAACCAAAGCCAGGTGCTCATTTTCAGTGAGAGAAAGAGAAGTCCTTACCATCACAGCCGAGACCGTCAGAAGCTAAGGTGTACCCTGCTGCACAGGCGCAGTTGAAGCCTCCGTCAGTGTTCTGACAATTCTGTGCACAGCCGCCATTTGCCGTGTCACATTCATTGATATCTGCAGTACAAGATACAGTTTTGTAAGGTACATGTAAGACAGGCATGTTCATCTGTGATCATGGTACAATTCATTAGTTGTGTAAAGAAAGCATTGTAGAGCCAACCACTCCACTGACATCAGGTGTGAGGTTTACCTTTTTTTATTCCAACAATTCATTCAAGTCTCTCAAGTTTTTTCAACTATTTTATGCCGCCCCAATGCAGAGGACAAATACAGGACAGGACAATACTCATTTTCACTTGAGTTAAGTGAGGAAAGTCGTGGTAAGTGCCTTTCCCAAAGGCACAAGATCGGTGGTATGTCAGGACTCGAACCCGGGACCTCTTGGTTACGAGTCGAGCACTCTGCACTTAATATACGACACAACCCAACATACATGGCTTACCATTGCAGTCTGTGTCATCAGCAGGGTTCACAGCAAACCCGTCCGTACAGGAACAGCTGAAGCCAGATGCTGTGTTGGTGCAGGTCTGATCACAGCCTCCATTGGAAATTGCACATCCATCGATACCTATGTACAAATGTAGTAACCAATCATCTTGTAGTTGACATAATACTGGTTTACTATAGGGCCACAAGCAACATACACACACACACACACACACACACACGCACACATACACACACACACACACACACACACACACACACACACACACACACACACACACATTGTCACACACACACACACACACACATGCTTTTAGTTTTAATACTAGTAGTAAATTTAAATATTAGCGCCACTGCTTTTCTGTTACACTGTACAGGTGCATGTTTGGAAGTTTGACACCTCATAGGATTAAAATTCACATTTGCTCTTCACATACCTGGTTTTCTTTGGCAGAAGTACTTATAGCTGATGGAGCACTGGCTGTCTCCCCACGCCGAAACTTCGTTCAGAAAAAAACCGCAATCTTCATCGGCATGACTACCACTCGGTTCGCCCGGTATGAAGTTGCGATAGTCGTTGCCAAGCAGGGTGCCATCTTCCCAACGAAACTCTCCCTCCTTTTCTATGTCATTCAGACCGATCCAGTAAGCTCCACCGGAGGACAGAGAGTACAAGAAGGTGTTGGTGGCATCGTCTTTTGGCATGGCCAGTAACGCGCCCTCTGACACACAGGCCTCCCGCGCGTCGTTGTAATTAGAGGTTTGATCAAAGGCCTTGTAACAGTTTAGGCCGTGCAAGGAGTAGTTATTGGCACAAACCAATTCTGAAAATAAAAATATGAGGAAGAATCACAGATCAGGTAAATTATGACAAACGATTGTAACTGTTGAATTTCGGAAAACAGCCGAAGACCACCAAACCCCAGTTCTATAAGCCTACTATGGAGGCTACTGGAGACTAATGTTATTTTTGTTCATATTGAACAAAAGAAAGATAATAAATTAAGGAAACTAAGTGGGCATGGACCATATTGGGCTCTTATTGGCAACAATTAATAAAAGGTGATTGAGAGGTAGTATGTTCAACTTGGAGCTATCATCTGTACTGCTTTGACTATGACTCAGTATGAGATAGGCGGATGGTGCTCTCAGGCTTCTTGTTGCAAGAATGTAGAGAATGGTAAGAAAAGACGGAAGACAAAAAGGGAAGATTTACTCCTGTTCCATTGCCAAAGTGGTCAAAACTCTACAATAGACACTGTAGTGTTCGAAAAGAAAAATCTACCCACGGTTGATGCTGCAGCCGAGAATCTCCGCCCTCATGCTGATGTGTGAAATCCATGTCTGAACCACGAAACGCACAAAACGGGCATCGATGGGAAAGTCCAGGAGGTTGGTAACAGGGGTGGTCCGGTCCGTATTGCCCGTAAAGATCTGAAAGACATTCAATCAATCCATCAATCAATCTATCAATCTATCAATTAAATCATCAATCAAATGATCTGCATAACCTAACATGTAAACTAAGGCAACTTGCAAAAATCACACTCATTTTTGGATTTGATTGCAAGTCATAGCACCTTAAGATGTTGGCATGACACACTGTTGCGCCAAAAATATGAAGAAAAGGAATAGATAAAGAAATAAGAGGTGGAGATTCTCCTTGTATTACAGCAATCTGCCATTACAATTCATTAGGAACAAATATTCTACTTAATGCCAATGGCTATTTCAAATACGCCATCAACAAAATAACAAAGGACAAAAAAAATTTGTCCCCCATCCGTACCTTTTCTGAGCCATCTGTGTCCATGTAGAACGTGTATGCTGCATTCTCGCCTACACTGTATTTCAGTTTAAACGAGGTCACCCACTGGCCCATAGCAGATCGTCCCTGTGTGATGACGCCAGTAACTCGCTTCACTTCAGCCAGGTCCACCTAGAAGCACATTTTTATCACCATATTTTTTTTCTTTTGAGAATAGAGAAAAAAAAAACTGAAGCTGTGAAGAAGTGAGAAGAATACCTTTCACTATCCTTAGCGTATCCTCAGTACACAGAGTATGAGTTAGCAATTTTCAAAATGAAATCAAAACGATGTATAATTGCTGAAATACTGAGGCTTTAATAACAGTACAGTTCACTATGCTGTCATCTAAAACATATACTTAGTAAATCAAGACTGTATACTCTACAGTCTGGCTTGATACGGTAACATCTGAGTGTGTCCATAATATCACCATTTAGTCCATAATATCGCCACCTTGAGAAAAAGTGTGCTTAAAGATATTTTTCCTGCAACATACCCTAGGTATGTACATTTGAGGTGTGCAGGAGTGCATACCAAAAGTATGTTGCAGTAAAAATATCTTTAAGCACACTATTTCTCAAGGTGGCAATATTATGGGCGCTGGTGATATTTTGGACACGGATGTTACATACATGTAGCATGACGTCTACCAAAAAAAATCTCACACTTGTAACAAGAGGAAATCAACTCTTTGAATATGCAGCTCAGACCTGTAAATACTCTCCGGCAGCATTATGTCGAGCTGACCAGGCGCCTGTTACACTGATTACGTTCAAGCGGCCTCGGTAAGGTTCGTGGTCGGCTGCCCAGTACGATGACGCAGTGATGCTTTCATTGGGAATGTCCCCGGACTCCATTCCGAGCGGAAGTCTGCAAACTGGAAGGACAGGAAAAGGTAAATCCAGCATACATGTACATCCTAGTTGTGAACAGTCATATGCTACATGTATGTCATTTCTGAGAATGATAAATAAAATTACCCAGTTTATTAGTCATTTCGTACAGATGCACTTGTATATCTTACACCTGTATCATTGATAGTAGCAGTAGTTATTCGCTTCATACAAGTTTGAAAGTCATGGAAGCCTTGAGGCTTAATTGTAGATTCTTCTTACATATCATCAAAACACTTTTAAAGAGTCTTCAATCTTTGTAAGAAATCAACTTAAAAATGAACACACAATACAGATAAAAAGTGATCATGCAATAAACTCTATATATATTGTGTTTGACTGTGTTTTTCTTACCATCGCAGTCATGTCCGTTGTCGTTGAGAGTGTAACCATACGTACAGGAGCACTCGTAACTTCCCACACGGTTAGAGCAGGTCTGTTCACACACGCTACTGAGCGAGTCACATTCGTCGTCATCTAATCAGGTGTTTGATAAAAACAGTCAAGACTTGCATCAATGAAGGTTAGACATCATGTAGAACATTATGTTATAAAAGCTTCGTTACAGGGATGTTGTGGCATGGCCGACTAAGATTTGCCAAGCCAGTTGCAGAATTCGAAGTCTACAGCCTGTCTTTGAAACATGCTGATAACATTGAAATCTATAATAATAATTTATTATTATTCATGCTGTTGTGTTGGAAACTACGGTTCAGACATCTTCGGAAAGACTCATACCAATTATATATACAAATGAACCTTCAAGCCACACAAAACATTTTGTATTTTTATCATAATTACATGTACTATTTGTTGGGCCCCATGACACTTCTCCCAAATACTAGTAATACTCAAAACTCCATGAAAAATGGCAGCCTTGTTAGGCATAAAGGAGTCATTCTGACTTTAGATAAAGGCACAAACAAACAAACAAAATCGCCTTACCGTCACATTCGAGAGTGGTGGTGTTCATGACATATCCGTCATCACAGACACAGCTGAAACTTCCGACACTGTTCACGCAGGTCTGCAGATTACTGCTGCAGTTCCCATTGGACGACGCACACTCATCTGCATCTAATGGGCCAATCAGACAAGTTGTTAGAATGAGGCTCATTTGCATCTAAGTGGACCAATCAGGCAAGTTGTTAGAGTGAAAACTCATCTGCATCTGAAAAAATGTTTACAAGGGGTATGACTACGTAATTGTGTTGCTGTATCACACAGTGTCACCTACATGATTCACTTCAAAACAGAGACCTGGCAATCTATGTCTAGTATTAAGCTAACGAATGGGCATGCCACTCTGTAAAGAGGGCCTGCATGGGGGTTCTCGACAACGCTCTACGCTAAATTTTGAGAGCCAGCTTCGTATTACGTAGCTGAATTCAAGAAGCCTCCCACATTACGCTTTACTATAAATTCAGGGTAGCTACAACGCATTACATAAAATAAAATGACAAATTACGCTCTGCGCAAAATGCGCCAATTACGCTCTATGTAGAATTAGAGCGGTCCGTCTACGCTCTACATAACATTAAAATGGCCGATTATGCTCTACGGAAAAGGGCATGTAGACCACCTGTAAAGGGTAGTACATGCATAACCCTGACCAATATTCGGTCAATTGATGATGATCACACACCTGTTTCACAGGCAAACTGGTGAGACGAGGAGCAGGTTGCATCATTCCAGTCATTAGGTCTCATCTGAGCACAGCTTTCGTGAGTATTGCCGTTAGGCTCATTGTTTCCCCACTGTTCGTAGTCACCTCCCTCCAGAACACTTCCATCCTCCCAGAGCCACGTACCTACATGTACATGTATATATGGCAAGAAATTGGACATGTAAAATGCAAGATTGAAAGTTTTTATTGGAATAAAAGATGATGAAAGATCATGAAAAATGAAAGATTTTATTGGAATAAAGGCTTCACGCGTGCGTGTAAGATGTAATATTGGAATAAAAGCATTTGAAAGGTCCTGTTTTTGTCGGAATGAATTCCCATGGGTGCAATTGGTTTGTAAGATTTAGTGTAAGATTTCAGAGCGAGTGAATTCGATGTAGCAAGATAGAGTTCGTTTACATAATTGGTTTGTAAGATTTGTTGTAAGATTGTGAAATATGCCGTGTTTTTCTTTGTCTAATATTTGGCCACTACTGCATGTACATATTCTCAGAATGCCCCAAGACACACCTGCACAAATAGCTCTGGAATTTTCATTTCTTAGCTCCTTAAGTTAAAGAGATATAAAGCTCGCAGGGGGAGACATGGTATCAAGTTATGAACCTACTCAGCTTACTGCACAGTGCAGGGAGACCTACTCAGCTTACTGAACGCAGAGGGCTAGGCCCTCCCACAACAGAAAAGAAACTCAAAGAGTTTAGAAAGCTCGCGAGGCAGAAGGCACGTATGGTGGAAAGAGATGAAGAAAGACTGAATGCGGCTACAGGACATGTCCACACGACTGTAGACGCAGAACACAGTGGATGATGATGATGATGACTGCACGTACCCTCAGTGGCTTGATCACTCAGGCCGATCCACTGGTAGCTCGATGAGACAAATGACCTGATGAAGGTGTTGGTGTCCTCATCTCGTGGCATGGCCATCCACGCGTTCTCCCCCGCGCATGTCTGTCGAGCGTTGGCAAACGTTTGCGCGACCGAGAAGGCCTTGTAGCACCGGGCGCCGTGGTGGGTGTAGCCGTTAGGGCAGATTCTTGGCCCTGTTAGTGATGTGACACAATGTTGAGTTGAGAAAAGTGCTGAGGCAGGAAAATCTTGAATATCAATGAACTTTTAGTTGTCTAAAAAGACAAATTAGTTATTCTAATTTTATCAAAATATTCATAACTTTATTGGAAGGTAAAAGTATGGCATCTGCTGGTACATTATCACTACAATTTCATAAGGTTAACCTACATGTACATTGTACCTAATACAAGAGTGTGTGTGGCTATAATATTGGATGGGAATGAGCTTCAAATAGCACTAATGGTTTATTGCACCTTTGTAAAATGCACATGATTTGCATAGTGTATGCGAATGATTCATTGATCAACAATTCAGATCAACAATTCACTGATCAGCAATTCAGAATAAAGTAATTATAAAGCTTAATACTCTAAAACGTTTACGACATTAATGACGTCATTGAGTGTAACAAGTCGTTCGGTGTGATACATGTATAGCTAGCTGCCGCCGCGCTGAGTGCCTGCGAAGCTGGTGTGTTACGCCGAATGGCGGTTATACCGGCTATAATGATACAGATACATCTATGGATGAAACATTTTGTTTAATGCTTTTGCATTCCAAGGATAGCAAATTGAATGTATATACTATTAGGCATTTAGTTTTATTGAGCCAAACTAAGATGAGGAGTACAGTATTACCTACCTGTTGTGTAAAAGCAAGATATTGCATTTGGAATAGAATGGTCGTAGCAGCATCCTCGCTGTAGACAATCCTGTTGTGATATCCCGCCAAAGCCACAGTCCTCTCGCAAGTGAGCCGCTACCTGGCATTCTGCTAGATAACAGACCATATACATCCACAAATAAAACTTATATATTAGGCCACACCCATTTAATTTCTTGGTTAACGGATTTTTCTAGAAAAATAATGGAGCGGGCGGGCGAAAAAAAATAAAAATAAAAATAGGCCTAGGCATCCTATTATGGCCCAAAATGGTACGATAGGAGCCATGAAGTCAACACACCAGGCTGGTTCAAAATTTAAACAATGCATTTTGAACTTTTAATGATACCATTGCATTGAAAGATGGAATAACTGTAACAACTAGGATGAAAAGGACTGTTTTCAACTGTTCAGGGCAAAATATGAGCATTTTGCAGTTGATTCTGGATTTTTATTTTTATTTGCAAATCAGAAAAAAATGAAGCGGCGAATCCGTTAACCAAGAAATTAAATTGGTGTGGCCTTAGGAACAATTTGCCTTGTTGGTATTAATCGTCTCTATGCTTGTTGGACAAGGGTTAAGAAGGGTTCCAAGCCCCCACCAAAACGATGACATCTTTAAAGGGTTTGTCACTGATTATGAAAATAATGGAGGCAGGCAAAGTGCCATACATGAACTATGATACACACACACAAACACACACACACAAACACACACACACACACACTCATACACAAACACATACACACACTCTCATACACATAACACACACACACAAAATCACATGCACACACACACGTGCCCATGTACACACATCCATTTGTACAGTCTTTGTACCTACCAGCTTGTTCTTGTGCCAATACACTTTGTGGTATCTGTGGGAGAAAATACATTACAGTTACTTTATTATGTGTGCAGATCTATATTAGGTCAGATCAGCTTAATATGTCAATGAAAAGAGATGACAGCCAATCAACCAACCAACCAGACCTTACTTTTTATCAGAGAATTTTTGCAGATGATTGCCAGACATAAAAGAAGTAGTCTCAATCGAGCACTGGATTACGCCAAAAAGCAGTTACTCAAGCAACTGGATATGATTTTGAAAACGTCAGACGTTTCAGCTAGTATCCACTAGCTTTCGTCAGTGACTGAGAGACCAGAGGAGAAAACAGGTACTGGATTAGTCGTGAATCCAATATAATAACATTTGGACAGGATCATCCTTTGAAGAAAAGCACAAGGATTATCTATTCAATCCATTCAAGTAGCCGTCTCTTTTTCAAGTGGTAAAGATAATCCATTGATGGTACTGGTGTTATGCCACGTGTAAATATTTGATGAATGTACTGTACATGTATGTTTGGGCATTATTGTCCAGAAGTCTTTGAAGACTAGTGGTGTGCCTGAGGGATTTTCTGATTGAAAAGACTCATTGAAATGAACAATGGATGCCCATATTGCAATAGCTATCACTATGAATACTGAGAGAAAACTTGTTTATCTATCTTCTCTACACTAGTGCTGCTATGTTATTGTTTCTTTTCACAACAAAACTGTCTTTTTTCAAAGGTTCTGAATCAGCTTCTTTACAAGTGAAAGAGTGTAGGGTAATTGGAATTTCAAGCTGGGGCCTTTTAGTAAACCGAATTACTAAAAGGACAATTCAGCAAGGCTATGGTGAAATTTTTCAGGGACTTTATATTTGTTGTCAAGGACCATAGAGTAAAAAACAAACATTTGTCATGGCTAGTGTACAAAATATGATGGAAAGAACACTTGTCGTATTTCTGCCGAAAATGTTCTGAGCTCACAGACTTGCTGGGCAGGTTATTTTCCTGCTGTCCCTGTGTAACAGGGCTCAAGCACCACCATCTCGCCAATCTAACTGGGCCGGACCTTTCTGCCTTCTACTTTCTAGCCACACAAATCTGGATATAAAGACCCCCCACCCCCCACGTAGACCGCTCTTCTGCTCAGGCTAAAAATGAAACATGATCAGTCACTATAATGTTTCAAGAAAAAATATATGCCATCATAACAGACCTTTGCGGGACTGTAGCCGCTATGCGTCAGACCATGACGCCTGCGGAGGATTGATTGATTAACATACTACGAGTCACAAATCTGTCATTTTATACATTTTACCATACTTATATGAGAAATTATGTTTTTTTTTTAAATCCCATTTTATCAGTAACTTTTCTTGTACAAAAAATCTATGGTTTAATTTTCATTATCATGCAAATTTTCTGTTTTCAATTCAATTAAGGATAGCACACTTACCTGGCAGACCAGGGCGATAAAAATGAGTAATATTCGTCGACGAACTTCCTTGGCTGTTGTCATGGTCGTTTCCTACTAGAGAGCTTCCTCCTCAGAACTTGACATCAGCATCCTTGAAAACTATATGCTACAGCTAACTACATTTTACACCATCCAATGGTCCAGTTTGGGACTGGATGTTGAGTTGTTTCTTTTACAGAAAGCAGTAAGTGTTTTCATGTCTTACAGCAAGTGACTGATAGCAGTCTGCTACCCCTGCCTTCTTTCGTTTTGTCATTTCTGTGGAACGCGTTAACAAAAGCGTTAAAACCAGCCACAATAGACTGATCTTGTAGCCCCGCCTACTTGCGTCAAAACGGAGAAACAGTTGACGTGCGTACAACCGCTCTCTCATTGGTTAAACCACTAATTGCCATGCTCTCATTGGTTGAACTGCTAACAATTTTGTTTGAAAGTTAGAAACAACGTATACGCATACGTAACAGCTTTAGATTGTAAACACAAGAGAACCGGAAAGGATTCAGGTCCTGATCCCTTCTTTTGACAAAACAGAATAGTACTAGTAGCAAGCTTTACCCTGTAAACTCTGTCGATCTAGAAAATAGCTGGACACAAAGCCTTCTTCGGAACAATTTTAATTGGATTATATATAATTCATAAACATGGAATTTGTCCATAAACTAGTTTATATTAGGCCAGAACACATTAGGATCAGTAGTTAGGTCAAGGAGGTTCTCCCCCTATAAACTATTGGGTAGGTGGGACAGATTTCTTACACCCAAATATTAATACTTAAGTCTTATACTACAGCAGAAATATCTGCACAGCCCTGGAATTCTACCTGCAACAACCAAATTACCTTCAACCCTAACTTCACTGAAAACAATTCTTCTGCAGTGCTAGTAAAAACACAAGGGAAAATTCCACGATATACAGTATTTTTCCAAAACATTTATTTACCAAAGAGAGATTTCAGCTCTTTTCTTACATCTTAGACACTGGAAAGTCTAATATAACACTTAAATAAATTTAACAAAACAAAATGGATAATACTTTATTCTCTGAGGAATATGTATTTATACTCACTTCAGGATATAAGTATTCCTTAAACTGCATAGGAGTCACGCTGATTTTAGAACATACAGAAGGAAAACATCAGGCTCAAAACATAGAATAAATTCTTTTTAACTTTCTGCTCCAGTTCTTCTTCTGTTCCAAACATATAAGGTCAATTACCTGGACCAGATGGCTGCCACTATTGTAACTACATGTATTGCTATAGCAGACACCCTGTAGTGTGGTGTTGGATTACAAATGTTATCAATGATTATGTAGCAAGTGGCAGAACATCTAGTTGGAGGGGCTGGTCACCATATATGAGTGAGTAGTCAGTAACAGTGTGAAGGTAAACAAACAGTATGTACATATATTTGCTTTACAAATATTACCTTTAAGCCTTTCTAGTCCAACTTGCATCTTGTTAATAGATAATGGTGAGCATAAGTGTCAAGCGTCTTGGTCCCTGGAACATAACTTTTGTTTTTCAAGTTCTTGGCTAATGTGTTGTTGACGGTTCGGTGAAGAATTTGCTGTAGTGTCTTGAGGCGACTTCGAATTCAGAACCAGGTCTTGAGGTTTCTTCATAAGCAGCACCTTAGAAGTTAGAGGATGAATGAATGAGTGAATGACTTATCCTGTAAAATATCTAGCAGTCAGAGGTTGAATTACATCTGATTTTTGACTGAGGTTTCAGTGTTCAGTTCTTTAGAGCTGTCCTCTAGCACACCAAGAAAAAATGGGCTATAGATTGAAGTATATATATTTTTATCTAAATGAGACAATTTAGGTCCAACTCCCAGTACATGGGAGCACATGGTCTGGTAACCAGGCTAGCCTGGGCTTGGGGACACCCCATATTTTCCATAAACCCCCTCCTTTAGTCCAGGTACAGTATACAAAATAGTACCTAGCTAGAACTGTTGCGAACATAGGATAACAACAACAAAGATGTGGACAGATGTAGCAACAAACCTACCGGGGAGTTCCATAAACATCAAAATTATCACGTCGCTTCATCAGAAATCCAGCAAGAGTTGCGGAAGGATCTTCTCCAAGTGTTCGACCTCCACTGTTTCCGCGCCCTCCGACCGAGCCTGGTCACAAGAGCGGGCCGCCATTTCCAGCACAAACAGTCGCAGCAGCTCCGTCGTCAGCTTGACGGAGTCCGTGTTCATTCTGGTCTTGCCGTTGTCCTGAAAGTGATGCTTGACGATCTTTTCTACAGTCGACAACTTGAAACTGGCGCCATTTTCCGCCATCTTGGATTTTTGTTACCCACAATGCTTCAATACGGGACAGTTCATTCATAGTCAATGGGTGGTCTCACTTGGTTTCACCTTACAAATATTAGAAAAATACCAAAGAATTAGCACCTTTTTTCTAACTTTTAGGAGTGTTAATAGTTATCTAAACTTTTAAGTTCTTCTGAATTCTTTCGTACGCCACAATACAATAGTCCAGCAAAGCAGAACTGTAAAGTTTTTGAATGATCCCTAATTGTAAGGTCAGAGGTGAAACTACCCCAAGATGGCGGGTTTTGGTGGAGATTCTTGGTTAGAAAACTCGTTTTTTAGCACTTTTCTTTTACGTTTCTTTTAACCTGGAGCAATATTTATGAATACAGTTAAAATATGCTTATTATGTTCCCTATTAGACGACTTTATATTGCAGTTACGTTAGTGAATAATGTTTTTAAAGAGGGTATAACGTTGTAGCATAATTTTCATAATCATGTGATTTTCAGCTGTTTTGTTGGATACCAGAGGCTTCCAGTATGTTCTATCTTGCCCTGTGTGATGTCATTGGTTTAAGAGAGGACACTGGCACAAACTAGAACCTGCCATTGACACCCATTAGCAGTGATGGCTGAAGGGACTAATGCTTGTCATGGGACCCATTTGGCCAAGTCAAATCAAGTCTATTCTCTGTGTCAAATTATATCTGTTCAAATGTGACAGTGAAATAAAAGTTTGGACCCTGTTAAGCACATCGGCACCGTAGTGCATACTGTGCTTAAGTGAAACCTTGATTTTCATGATTTTTGTTGGATGAGAGTCATCATAACGTTTTGCCGAAGTATAGGTTTTTCGCAGGCGCAGTACGTCCCACCGACATACTTTTTTTGTTACCGTCGGCGAAGGCATACTTTTTTGTTGCATACATGTAGTTATGTAATTTTTCTATGTCTCATGAAGTATGAAAAATATGAAGTAAGAAAAAGATGCAAAATTATTAAAAGCTGAAGACAGTTTTTGTCTGCAGATATGCATCACGTTGTTTGCATCTGCATTCATGGTTGCTGTACACCAGAGAATTCCATAACTGTGGCCGCAGCATCCATTACCCCTGGCAAGGGTCAGACCTTGGGCAGTTAAATGCATCTGTCTACTGTCTGTTGTGTTAGTGAACGTGAAAGAAACGGCTTTGCTCAAAATGAATATCGGGCCATTTCTTATGTCTGGATTTTTAGTATAAGGCAGCTCGATATAAAACCCATCCTTGGAGTTGCGGACAAAATGTAGGTATATCCTGTCTCGTAAACTTGTGATATATGTTATTATTAGTCATGATTGTAAAGAGGTAATTTAATGTTTGTAATAATATATGACAGCTGATATATGATCTAACAAGGTATTGTATTATGCGACAGCAAGAACTAAAATTGTGCCTAGGTCAGTTGTTGACTTTGCATCTTTACAAATTTTAGGTATCCAGGTACAGGTTATGGGTTAAGGTACAGACCCGGACGTGTAACTGTAACCTAAACAATTTTGTCCAATCTTTTCAGCCAACTGTCTCTTTTAGTGGTATATTGTTGTCCTTGTATGTGTGTCTTGGGCACCGTGTTGGAAGATGGAGCCCATTTGACGTCAAATGAGATATGTTTAATGATCCGTTTGTGCTAATTTTCTGCTGTCTTTCTAACTATGCCCAGGTTGTCAGAGTTTTCCAGCTGTGAGCAGCAAGCTCAAGAAATTTTGGAGAAAATCCATGAAAGAAACAAGCAGCAAAGAAGTGGGGCCAACTATTCAAAGGTAGGTGATGACAGTAATCAACACATGTAGTCTCCTTTAGGCAGACAAGAACCAATGGTTTCAGGACACTTGTCCTGCATAGCTTTGATGGCCTCTAGGTTTAGATTGACCAAAATACATTGTGTAAATGAGCACACTGAGTTGGACATTGCCCCCTACCTCAATCACGCTATTTTTGCTTTGGAGCTACGTGTATTTAAATTGTCCAAATATGAAAATGAGGTAAATGTTGAAAACTGAAGTTAAGTCCTGCTATAGAGTCTTTCTTGTTCATTTAGATAAGAAAGAGGGGTAGGAAATGGAAAACATAAGAGGATAATATCAGAGAATGGACTGGCATGACACTAACTTGACTTTAAGCGAAACATTATTAGAAGAAGATAAACTTTACTGGAAGATTACAAGTACTTACCTGACAAGAATGGAGAAAAATAAGGGATAGATGACACAAGACCACTGTATTTGTTTCTCATCTCGATTCCATTTTTCTCCACAGCTGAACTCTGCCATCAGAGTACAGATGAAGAAATTTTCGCGAGACCTGGTGACGTTGAGACAAGGGCTGTCCAAAGCCAGCTCAGCCTATCACATGTATCCTAACATAACATGCTCGGGTGACTTAAGGCTCAGTGGGGTCGTGTGGCATAGCGGTAGGGTGTTCGGCTCGAAATCAAGAGGTCCCGGGTTCGAACCCTACCTTGCCTTGTCACTGATCTTGCGCCCTTGGGAAAGGCACTTTACATGACTTTCCTCACTTTACTCAGGTGAAAAGGAGCATGCCAGAATGATCATTATTATGATCATGGGCATTAAAAAGAAAACCAAAACCAACACTTTAGATCTAAGCATGAGCCACCAAAATACATGTACTTTGCCAGAAATCTAGCCTTGTTAGCTATAGATCCGCTCCCAAAAAATTGGTGGGGAGCAAATTTTTGGGAGCGGACCTATGGCTAACAAAGCTGGAATTCAGGCTCCGAAAATACACAAGAAACATGTAAAGCCTAAAGGGGGTGAGAAAGGCACTGGAATACAGTATGCCATATTCTGTTGTAGTCCTATGATTAGAGTCAGGAACCGAACCCCATAGATTTTGATGTACAATGTACCAAAAAGTGCTCAGGTCACTTAGTGTGGTCCTCAGATTAATGAATTCTGATGTATTTCAGTACATTCCTGTATTTAGAAAGACCTCTCTGACTTTAATTTGTGTACTGGTATTTCAGTTTGTACTAGCAGGACTGCCACTATACACTATACACAGTAAACTTGCTCCCCCCATGGGTAATTATCTATCAATTGTTCCTCCTTCTTCTTCCATCACCTTTCTGTCTTAAAATCACCTTCGAATCAAACCCCTTGACCAAGACGTTAAGAACACAGAGGGAAATGCAGAGAAGACAGGACATGTTAGATAACTTGAGCGCTAAGGAAAGGCAGATCGAGGATGCCTTCAGGAACGACCGACCAGACAACAGCGAAGGAAGGTAACTGGTGTCTGTATCTGTATAGCCGGTATAACCGCCTTTCGGCGTAACACACCAGCTTCGCAGGCATGCGGCGCGGCGGCAGCTGGCTATATTACACCGATCGACTTGTTACACCTAACCCTTGAACTTCTAGCTCTAGACATTGTTTAAAGCTATCTATTGACAATGCCCCTACTGTACTTGGTGACAGTGAGTTCCACTCTGCGATAGTTCTAGGAAAGAATGAATTCTTGAACACCTCAATCCTTGGTTGATAACTCTGGTACTTGAATGCATGGCTATTTGTGCTACTAGCTGTGGTGTTGCAGGGCTCGAAATATTGGGTGCATGTGCACCTTAGTGCTCCCAAAATTGGAGCAGTGATGTTTTTCTGTGGGTGCACCCCAATATTTTTGTAGGTATCTTTGTACAGATTAAATGTATAATAGTATACAGGATATTCTTGGCATCTAAGGGTCAGGAAAATAATATAATCTTTCAATTTCATGTTACATGAATGTCCACTGTAAATTTTGTATTTGTTACCCCAATCTTGTGATTGTGTTCATCCCTCTCGGCTATGCGTTAGGGTCAGAGTTTCTGCAAAGTTTTTTCCTGTCCATTCTTGGATGTTGTCATCCCATTTGTTTTTTTACATGTATGTGCTTTCTGTCTAATGCTCTTAAATCTATGTGAATAAGATTAAACAACTAATAATAGGGGAATTTGCAGCTAGATGGCTGCTTCAGTGTGCCCTTAACTGCCATGTACCAGAACTCAGAGAGAACTAGAAAGACGACAGAACATGTTAGACAATCTGGCCTCCAAAGAGAAACAGCTGAACGATGCTAGCAAAAATGACCAAGTTGCGGCTCCCACTGAGAGGTAACTAAAAAAAAAAAAATCAAAATCAGAGTCAACCATTTTTAATGCAGCCAATTATGCCAACAAAATGATGATTTAATTTCTTGTGCCAACAAAATGATGATTCAATTTGATAATGTTGTATTTTGTATCTATTGGATTGGAATCACTAAAATTGAGGAAAAATCGAAATCAAACATGTTGTATCTTCAGTAATTGGCATTTTGTGATTTTCATAAGCTGTGATCATGTAATTTTATGTGTTACATTGAATCAAGGGTTCAATTCTACAACATGACTATATGTTCCAGTACAGGTATGCAGGAAAAATAACTTTGAGCCATGATGTACATAATGGTACAACATTGATTAATTGTTATCTTACCTGAAATATTACTGGTAGTCCACAGCATGGTATAAAATTGATTTCATTTTTGGTGTCATATTGATCATTGTGATATTGTTATTCCCCTGACTGTGAATCAAAATTTGACAGAAACACAAGATTATTAATGTACTCATGATATAACATTGATTTTTATTAATATAATAATTGTTATAGTATGCCCAAGTGTGTGGGTCTCAGATTCGCAACCTGTTATCCACCTTAAACAAATCCACGCGAAGGCCACCATGTCAACCCTCCTCACTCAGGTGTAGGGACTGACACGGTAATACTACTCGGAAAGTCTGTATCTGTATATATTCTGTACATGGATCAGTATCTGTACATGACTATGTATCTGTACATGAATCTGTATCCGATTGCAAATAAACATCACGAGTGATTGCCATAGAATTGTTATAGTAAATGTTGATTGTTTGTCCCCGTCAGGTCCAACTTGTTTGGTAACCAGGGCTCGGCGGGTTTCCATGACGACCCCTGGGCGACCGAGGAGTCGGAGGAAACCCGCGGTCTGAACGTGTCGGACATCCGCCAGCAGCAGACCAGAGTTATGGACGGTAACTGCTTTACAAGTATAGTCTTTATATGTATCTTTGGCATGTGGCATCTGTGTGGTATAGTGTCAAGTCAAGAGCATCTCACTGTCAAGCAAGGAGACCCAGGTTCAATCCCCAGGGTTGGACCCAGACATGTCCGGACTAGCACCCAGACATTGTGCCCTTGGGAAAGGCACTTTACTGTTACACGTATTTCCCCCCCTCAGTTAGAGGGATCCTGGGCCCTACTAGGTTTTGGGATGGCATTAGGAAGGGCATCCAGCCGTAATAGTGATGATGTCCCTACTAGTACTGTACTTGGTGGCAGTAAGTTCCACTCTACAATACATGTAGTTCTAGGAAAAAATGAGTTTTTGAACACCTCATCAATCCTTATATCTGATACATGTATATGATAACTATGGTATACTTGAATAACTTGAAGGTCAAGAAAATTCAAGATACCTTCGGAAATTCTGAAATCACTGATTTCTTGCTAGAATTTAGAAAGTCTCCATGATAACCCAGTTTGCTGTTCCTCCTTCCCAGAACAAGACCGAGGCTTAGACGTGCTGTCCTCTGTCATCGCGCGTCAGAAACAGCTGGGACAGGCCATCGGGGACGAGGTGGACCTTCAGAACGGTGGGTCACTGTACTGTACATAGGATTTCTTCATGTTGGCTTACCTGTATATGTCTGTCTAAATGGTATACAAGTGTTTGTAAGATACACAATCATGACTAACATCTGTGTCCATAATATCACCAGGGTCCATAATATCACCAGGGTCCATAATATCGCCACCTTGAGAAAAAGTGTGCTTAAAGATATTTTTACTGCAACATACCCTAGGTATGTACATTTGAGGTGTGCAGGAGTGCATACCAAAAGTATGTTGCAGTAAAAATATCTTTAAGCACACTGTTTCTCAAGGTGGCGATATTATGGACTCTGGTGATATTATGGACACTGATGTTATATAATTATGACTATCAAAATCAGATTGATTATGAATTAATGGAATGTAGTATCGACTTATTAGGTAATTGAAGAATTCACAATTCTTTTGTGTCAAAACACTGAATTATGAATATAAAGTGCCTGTGGAGTAAAAGACAATTCACTGTGTTGTTCCCTACTCCCCAGTAAGGGTACTGGTAAAGCCCTGCAGTACTGCATTTCTTCACAAGGTGTCTCTGTTAGTCTGTTGCTTGTCTGCTCCCAAGCTTAGGTTCCCTACATTGTATCTCACTGGAGTTGATCTCACAGAAAAGTATCAAGATTATGGTTATTGTGAGAGAATCGGTGTACCTAAATATTTGTAACGGTACAAGTATATTATTTACATGGAGTGTAGAAATCATAAATTTGGCAAGGAAAAAAATTCAGTTGCAGAAAAGTTGCTGAAAGCCTATGGTGCCCCCGTCACTATTAGGAATATGGTTATAAGGCTCCTGCAAACCAAACTCTGGTTCCACATATAAGATTTGTTAACAGTTACTGGAGGTTAACATTGAACACCTAAATCTATTACTATTCTAGTGGCAGAGTCATTTTGGCTCAGAAACAAGATGTTGCTTCGTTCACAGACTCGTTTTAAAAGTACAAGTGTGGCCCTGGGTCGAAGATTTTTTAAATTTGACGCATTGGAAGTTAGCTTGTTGCTAGAATGAGTTGCTATTCGAGTTATAAAGTCGTTTTAGCTTGGGAAGGAGACAGTTCAGAATCTTGACTTTTGTTTGACATTTCGGAGGTCTGTTGCTGGGATGAGTTGCTATTTGAGCCACCGTGTCGTCTTGGCTCAGTCAGTTTCCCATAAGTTTTATTTTTCTTTTCTATAAAACTCTAGTTCCGCATTTAAGGTTCTTTAACTTTTGGACATTTTGAAAGCTATCAACTTCTTTGACACTTGGAGGTTAACAAAGAACGTCAAAAGTCTGTTGCTGGGATGAGTTGCTGTTAGAGTCGCTGAGTTGTATTGGCTCAGAAACAAGATCGTTTCCGATAGTTTTTTTTCTGTTGCTCCTCCAGTTCATCAGAATCTTGACTTTAGTTTGACATTTCGGAGGTCTGTTGCTGGGATGAGTTGCTATTCGAGTCTCCGTGTCGTCTTGGCTGGGAAACAGGGCCGATTTCCCGGAATCCCGGCCCCACACATGTTGGCGTTGACCCGGGCACTGTCCTGGCAGGGAGGGAGGCGCAGAAAGGGCCCTTTGTCATCCCACAAACGTCTCAACTATGCCGGCCGGGGTACCGGGGTGTGGTAACGTCATTGTGTGGCGATCAGCCGTGTCGGAAAGGGTCGGCCGTCGATTACTCTTCCTATAAGTCGCCGTGATTTGATTTACTTCGCGGGGTCGCCACGGTTTAGGCGGAAAACGCACCATGATACTGTTGTTACGAGAGATTAGTGTTCGTTTTAATCAAGGCTAGGTGATACAGGGACAGGGATCTCTGCTACATGTACATTAAGTAGAGCCAGTGTCATACTATAAGTCGCAGTGATTTGATTTTCTAGTACTTCGCGGGGTCGACACGGTTTAGGCGGCAAACGCACCATGATACTGTTGTTAAGAGAGATTTAGTAATCCGTTTTAATCAAGGCGAGGTGATACGGGGACAGGGATCTCTGCTACATTAAGTACAGCCAGTGTCGTACTATAAGTCGCCGTGATTTGATTTTCTAGTACTTCGCGGGGTCGACACGGTTTAGGCGGCAAACCGGCACCACGGGATTGTCGTTTGTTACGAGAGATTTAGTAATCCGTTTTAATCAAGGCGAGGTGATACAGGGACAGGGATCTCTGCTACATTAAGTAGAGCCAGTGTCATACTATAAGTCGCCGTAATTTTATATTCACCTGTACGTGGTCACCACGGTTTAGGCGGCAAACCGGCACCGCAGGATTGTCGTTTGTTACGAGAGATTTAGTAATCCGTTTTAGTCAAGGCGAGGTGATACGGGGACAGGGATCTCTGCTACATTAAGTAGAGCCAGTGTCATAGAATAAGTCGCCATGATTTTATTTACTAGTACTTCGCGGGGTCGACACGGTTTAGGCGGCAAACCGGCACCGCGGGATTGTCGTTTGTTAGGAGAGATTTAGTAATCCGTTTTAGTCAAGGCGAGGTGATACAGGGACAGGGATCTCTGCTACATTAAGTAGAGCCAGTGTCATAGAATAAGTCGCCATGATTTTATTTACTAGTACTTCGCGGGGTCGACACGGTTTAGGCGGCAAAACTGGCACCGCGGGATTGTCGTTTGTTACGAGAGATTTAGTAACCCGTTTTAATCAAGGCAAGGTGATACAGGGACAGGGAACTCTGTTGGTAGAGTCAGTGTCATACCAAGGAGGATAGAATCACGGTTTGGGCGGAAAACGCACCATAATACTGTTGTTACGAGAGATGTAGTAATCTGTTTTAATCTGTTTAATTTTATTTGCTGGGTTAACTGTAACAACCTATGAAGTGTAAAAGAAATGATGTCAGTGGTTTCTGGTCATGTTTTAGTACAATCCATACTTCCTAAATTCTGAGTGGAGCAGGTAAAATTTGTCTGTTGCAGGTAATTGTCAATTTTACCTGCACCAGTGCATGTACATATGCAGAAAAAAAAGTATTTTTGAGCCCAGACTGCACAGCTGAACTATCCTATCATGACTGAAGGTTGGTGAATAGCTTACAGTGCCTTACTGGACTGCCTGGTGGGATGGGGTCAGTTAGGATGACTTTTGGATGACTTCTGCCAGTTGGCATTATCCCACACAACTGTGTCAATTACAATATTACACCATACAACTACAAGTGTGTTTAAAAGCTGGAAACACAGCTGTCAGTCATGTTTGTTTACATTCAGGTATTTTGTGGTGGTGCCACAAAATGAATTTGCCTCATGTGAGCCATTTCATTGCCAACCAGAAATGTCAGAAATGTAACATAATAGCACGAATGAATTGAAGAGTGAATGAAAATCATAATAAAGATTTTTTTTCCATTAGAAATAGTTCAGCTTTTGGTGCAAATGGTAAATAATCCCCCTTTAAACTTTTATACACCAACCCCCCTCCCCCTGCATCTTTACATTGACAGATGCCCCCTCCGCAGATCCAAGCTCCAGAGTTCAAGTTACTGCGAGCATATTTGCTTTGGTGCGGGGGAATTACCAGTTGTACTTGATCAAGCACGTTCGTTGCGTCCCTATCTATTTATCATCAACAAGGTGCATTGTAGTCAAAACACCGGCTTGTTAAGCACTTCTAAATAAGGGGATCGGCCTGATGAGGTGTCTGTTATCAGGGTGGGAAACTGTAGCAGCCCAACACAAGGTGAAGTGGAGGTAACACTAGGACCCCGGCTTTCCTGTTATGAGTCTTGATAGCACGTTTTTGGACAAAGTGGTGTCAATCCGTCGAAGGTTGTGTTAAGCCGGTTTAATCCCCCCAAGGATAAGGAACATGGTGCGGATTAGGGCTGGGCTGGGATGGCTCCTGCCAGAGGACATAGGGCTGAGGGGAAAAAATGTTGTGTTTCCTGTTTCCTGATCGACCCTAGAAAAACTGCCAACCCTACCCTTTTTTTGGGTGGACCCTCTTGCAAGGAACATAAATTTTTGGAGCTGACCGACCTTTTCTAGCTCCATGATCTGACACCTGAGTGATGAAATGTTGTACAATCGGTTTTCCAACAATGGCATTGAAAATATAAGTGTCCTAATGCAATTTTTACTTTGTTAAAATACTGTATTGTATAACTTGCATCACTAGAGATCACAAAAGTCTAAAGACGAAGAAAAAAGATAATCCCTACCTACCGACCCTGAATTTTTCAGGACTGAAACAGGAAACAACACATTTTTTTTCCTAGGCCTAGGCTGACGTGTATTACCCGTGTGTTCTGCCTTTCCGCTCTGAGTGCGAAGATTGATCGACTGTGTCATCGGAATGCAACACAGTTTTAAAAAAAAGACACGAATTAGTCAGAGGGAAGGATATCAAAACGTTTCCACTCATTCGTTTTGCCTTTTCCGCTGTTCATCCATCTGTGAAGATTAATTGACTGGAATGCAACACAGTTTTTAAAAAAAAAGCGGATTAGTCAGAGGAAAGGATATTGCGGCGAACAGGGGGATGACACGTTTTGGTGCGGTCGTTTGGCCGTTTTCGGGGAACGTTAACTCGCCTTTTCCGCTGTTAATCCATCTGTGAAAATTAATCGACTGGAATGCAACACAGTTTTTTTTTTAAAAAGCGGATTAGTCAGAGGGAGGGATATCGCGGCGAACAGGGGGATGACACTTTTCGGAGCGGTCGTTTGGCCGTTTTCTGGGAACGTTAACTCGCCTTTTCCGCTGTTGATTCATCTGTGAAGATTAATTGACTGGAATGCAACACAGTTTTTTTTTTAAAGCGGATTAGTCAGAGGAAAGGATATTGTGGCGAACAGAGGGATGACACGTTTCGGTGCGGTCGTTTGGCCGTTTTCGGGGAACGTTAACTCGCCTTTTCCGCTGCTGATCCATCTGTGTTACACCGCGGTGTTGATTAGCAAATACTTCCCAGGGTTCTGACACTATTTTTATGCACCGGAGTATATTTGCCCTCTCATTTGTCCATTTGATACATCTGTTTCACCCCCGAAGTGTTGTACATCATTGTAGATCGCGTGGCATTAGCAGGATTTGAAACGTCGCTGACTGAAAATTTGGTTGCCCGAGAGATGCAGCCTTAGGATAAGCATGCGGGGGTTAATTTACCGTTTGATGGCATTTTTTACGGCCAATATTGTGCAGAGGAAGTTGAGTCCTGTCCTCCCCCACTCCTGGCAAACATCGGGACGTTTGACGGACAAATTTGCCCAACACTCGGGCTTCCGTTTTCCACATGTGGCCTGTCAGTCGGCCGCACAATGGTTCTTCACACGTCTGACGGGGCACGCGGCGATGTTTGTCTCACCTGCGCGGCCAGCACACACCTGTACAATCCAAACGTCGCGCCTTCGCCACATGTGCCGCACCCAAGGACAACTGTCAGGGCTCGAAATTCATTTTGGGGAATAGGTGCACTGGTGCATCCAACCTAAAAAATTAGGTGCACAAAAATTTTTTTGGGTGCACCATATAAAACAAAACCTACAAAATGTATGTACAGATCTTACTACTCCTCTTCTGAGCTTGAATCTGAAATGGGAGCTAACTTCAAAATCTTACACAAGTACTACAACAAAGATTTTAATCTTTATCTGACACTTACATGCCAAGAATATCCTGTATACTATTAGACATTTGATATGTACAAAAACACCTACAAAAATATTTGGGTGCACCGCTGAGTGCACCCATAGAAAAAATTGGGTGCACAGCTCCAATTTTGGGTGCACTAAGGTGCACATGCACCCAGTATTTCGAGCCCTGACTGTTGCTAAATTGGTTATACGACCTGTCATCTGGAGTACCCTGTTGGAAACAATAGACGCCTGTGACCGACCGTCACTTCTCCCGCTTTTATTAAAACCAACACCTGGCCTGTAGTGTTGGAGGATTACTTGACTAAACACTTGACCGTGTGCATTGCTCGGGCCGTGCCAAGTCAAGTAATCAGTTTTGCGTTCTTCCAGGAAAAAGTCGGACAGAAGTTTTAAATGAAAACTTAATGGAAATCAAGACACAGAATCAGAATGTATATACAATGTCCAGGGCTCAAAATACTGTGTGCGTAATAATTACACCTTAGTGCAGGTAAAATTTGGGCTGTGCAGGTATTTCTGATGTCTACCTGCACCTAACCTGTACTGGTCCATGTACTGGGTTTATAGATACAAGTAAATGTATTTTTTTGTGGATTTTTATTTGCTTCATTGACTGTTACCACCTATGAAGTATACAAGAAATAATGGCAATGGTTGCTGAACAGCTTTTAGTATGATCTGTACATACTTATCAAATTCTGAGTGGTGCAGGTAAAGTTTGTCTGGTGTAGGTAATTTTCAATGTTACCTGCACCGGTGCAGGTATACAGAAAAAAATTTATCTAGCCCCGAATGTACGAGTCAGGGCATGAATGAAATAACATTAGTGTAGCCTAACTCTGCGTCTTAAGTCAACTTAACCTTTAAGATCATGGACAGGTAAGGCTTGCTTACCCAGGTGATCGCTTTTTCAAGACGTGAGATTATACTGTTTGGGAGGAATTTATTTTTGGCGAGATTGTACTTGAATGTACCTCTTGAAAAGACGGCTTGTCATTTCTTGTGTACAAACTTTTAAAGGCACCCAAAGCAATTTCAGCAGAGTGAAATTGGAGTTTCGAAGTCAATTCCATTGTCATTTTTAATGCGAAGTTAATGAATGAATGAAGACCTTTATTGTACATTTGTGTTCTACAGAACTTAAGTACAGGTCGCATGGGTACAGAACATGAACATAAACATATATACATTACATACATATGAACATATAAGAGTGTAATGTCTATTCTTTTCGGCTTCATCTCGTTTAGTAGTGATTGTATGGATATATGCGGCAGTGAGATTACTTAGAGTGGATTTATCAAAAGTTAAAAGGAATACAAATTTCTCTTTACTAGTCAAATATCTGAAGTGGGGAAACATACTTAATACATGGCTAAAAAATATGAGTCTATCTCTACTATACAAGGGGCAATCTATGGTGAAATGTATTTCATCTTCTATTTGGCCTAAACTACAGAATTGACAGGTTCTAATGACAATCAACCCTATCCGACAGCATACTGATACATGTATGATACTATCCGTGAGGCAAAAATGGAATGTTGGTCGCTTGCTTCATATTGTAGGCATGTACCTTGTAGGCTATTTCAAATGTTTCAAGAATAAAATGATGACAAAAATGTGCAAGAAATGGCAGTTAATGTCAATATCAGACAGATTTCCGTATCATTTGTTTTGCTACCCCGAAATTACATCGGATGCCTATAAGACTTAGTATAACTAAGGGATGTTTTTCCTGACAAAAATAAAACACGGTCGGTAAGTGGGCTAGACAAATACGGAGGATGGAGCACTAAAGCCCACACCTGCCCACACAGTTTGATAATGATGGATTTGACAGGTCGTACACAATCTCTGCCGCGAAGGTAATTTTCTCAAATGTCAACATTTAACACAGGCCAAAGTTCCTCCTGGCAGCTAATGAACAACTTGGGATGTGAGTCTTCATTGCTTGGTAGATTATAAAGTACTCTATGAAAATGAATTGCTTTAAAAACATAATATTGCACATGATGGTAGTTACTTTTGGGTGTCTAGGTACAAGTACATATGACAGTGTGACAGGCTGAATAAAAGTTCTAAACGGGAACTATGCGGCTCCAGATGTCTTACTGAGGGACGACTGCGTGTGCAAGATGTCGGTGGCTTGAGGAATGAATCCCCTCTACTATATACTGCTTTAAAAACATAATATTGCACATGATGGTAGTTACTTTTGGGTGTCTAGGTACAAGTACATATGACAGTCTTATAACCACTTACAACTGAATTCTCAGAAGAGAATGACAATTTCTTACTGACATTGTCATAACTACTTACAACTGTTATTCTCAGAACTACTAACGTCTTACAACTGTCATTCCAAGAGCTAATTCACAACTGACATTCTCAGAACTACTTACAACTACTTACAACTGAACTACAACTAGTACTTACGACTGAAATTCTAAGTACAATGTACTACTAAATCTTACAACTGTCTCATGACCAGGTACAACTGGCGATCTTATAACTTACAACTTAACCACTTACAACTGATTTTTTTAGAACTACCTACAACATGTCATTTTTTGTTCAAGATAATTTATCTCTAATATTGTAAAACATGAAAACAAAAAAGAGATAATACTAGTAAAGAAAAATTTCCTCAAGACTTTATTTTCAAGTCAACAGTTACTGCTTCAAACACTTCTTTGGGAAAATTTGGGGTAAGTCCCAATACTTTGTTAGTTAGTGTTGGAAATTAAAGGTCAGTCTTTATTTCATAACTTCTTTGGGAACTTTGAAGTGGAGTCACTAGTATTGCTAGTAAGTAAAGGTAATTCAAGTCTACTCTGTGCTGACACTGCATTTGTCCCACATACCGTTTGGAGAACTGTAACAGTTACAGCGTTTAAAACTGGTGCATTTCTGTAAACGTCCCCGTCCAAATCCTCTTGAACCCCATTGATCCCCACTTGTAACAGTCAAGTACCTTTTGTACAGCAGAGAGGCAGAGAAAACACAGCTGGAACTCCAACCAACTCTCCTCAATACTAGCCTCTGTAGCAGGCTTATAGAACTGGGGGTTTGGTGGTCTTCGGCTGTTAGCCTCCGTAGCAGGCTTGTAGAACTGGGGGTTTGGTGGTCTTCGGCTGGTAGCCTCCATAGCAGGCTTGTAGAACTGGGGGTTTGGTGGTCTTCGGCTGTTTTCTGATTAGCCTCCGTAGCAGGCTTATAGAACTGGGGGTTTGGTGGTCTTCGGATGTTTTCTAATTAGCCTCCATAGCAGGCTTATAGAACTGGGGGTTTGGTGGTCTTCGGCTGTTTTCTGATTAGCCTCCGTAGCAGGCTTATAGAACTGGGGGTTTGGTGGTCTTCGGCTGTTTTCTGATTAGCTCAGTTCTAAAAAACGGGGGTAATTCAACCAGGCCGGCTATGTTGTCTATATGCAATCAGAAAATAGCACATAAAAGCTCCCAAAGACCATGAAGACCCCCAAAACTCCCAGTTTTTGGCATGCTAAGGAGACAAAACTGCAACCAATACTACTACCTGTGATTCCTTCTTTATAGGTAGCTGTGACTGATAAAAGAAAGAAATAATTTCAAATTCAAAAATAACTTCAAATTCAGCAACAGTGGAAACTTATCTTCAGTTTTTGTATGTACAGTAACTGTTGTAAGGTCTAACCAATTCATTTGTTTGTTTCACATACCTGATAAACTGCCTTTAGATGTAACACACCAGTTTTGAACAACAAGTACAAGCTGTGTAAGACTGGACTGTAAGGTTTGAACTACTCACACCAGTAAGAAAGGACTGCTATTTTTTTTTAAAATATTAGTGTGGTGAGATCTTTAATGTGCTTGGGGTGTGCCTCTTCTCAATCACCTTTTACCTTTTTCCCATCTGAGAGGACCTACTAACCAAAGCCCTGAGTCAAATACGTAGGGAAATACATGTAGGTACTGGTGTTACATGTAGATGGCTTTCCTGATAGGGATTTGAACCCAGAACCTTTAAATTTCAACAACCCTTACCACAAGACCACTGAGTACATGTATTTCTGTAGTTCTCACAGCCATAGACTGGACTGCTGTAAACTTCAGAAAAGTTACTTCATATCCTAGCGGTTCCCACGTAAGTCTTGCAAAGAAAAGTTGACTTGCATGGCAGCAGAGGTCGAGGAAGACCGAAAAAGACCTGCCAGTGGATAGAGTGTGTGAAGAAAGACATTAGAGAGCGCGGCCTTGCCTGTGTTAACCCACTGGATAGGGCTGCCTGGAGGTGCAGTGTGAAGACAAGCACTACTAGCCGACTGCTGCCGACCCCTGTGGCAGGGACAACAGCAGCAGTATAATCTAATCCTGGATAGTGAGTGTGAGTGAATGACGGCAAAAGTGTGAGAGTGAGTATTCTGGACCTTGTGTCCACAAAGACCAGGTTTTATCAGTCAGTGGTCCTCATGAACAGTTTAGACTGTCATCAGGTATTTTCAGGTATGAAGTAATTGGCTTAAGTCATCTTCACCTTTAACCTACATCTTAAAGTCTCTAGATAATAAGATGATTAAGGGGTGTACATGCATGAGAGACTTGAACACACTTCTTTAAGACACAAAGAATGTTTTCTCAAGACGGTGTTTGGGGATAAATACCCCCCAACGCCAGCGAAATGTCCGAGGAGGAAGACTCCGTCTTTGATGTAACTAATGCTTTATTTACACAAGTATCTGCTCTGGTCTTCTTACTGAAAGGTTAATGGATGGAGAAGAAAACTGTCAAAACAGGGCGGGACTTTTCCACCCCCTCCCAAGAGTACATTTGTAGGCAAGGGAGCTACAATGTAGCTTGCCCCTTTCCTGAGGGCCAGCATGCCCTTTTTCGTAAGGCGTAATCAGGCCTTTTTAGACTTCGTAATTCGTAGGCAGCCTCTGCAAAAATCAACGTAATTCGTAATAGGACATTAGCCGCAAATCGTAAAGTCGTAATTAGCTCTGAGACTTAAACGTAATTCGTAATCAGCAGCAAAAATTTTGCGTAATTCATAATCACTACCCCCCATGCAGGCCCTCTTTCCTATAATGCCTTACTTTAAGGGAAGCTATTTTGATGAACTGTAATTTGTAGGGAAAGTTAAAATTTTATCCCTGTAATTTTTATAACAAGATGGACACATCTGGATACACATTTTGAGGCATTGACTTGGTGAATTTATCATAATCTGTTTTACTGAATGTGAGTATTATCAGGACCCCCCCATGCAGACCCTCAGGTTCAGATCCACCAGTGTCTTTACCTGAACATTACTGTAAGTTGTTGTGTGGCATGCCTGGTCACTAAGGTGATCTTACAAGTTTGTAAGACATTGTGGCGCAGTGGCCTTCCCACATTTCAAACTGGCCTTTTCACGTTCCGAAATGGCCTTTCCATGTTTCAAACTGGCCTTTTTGTGTTTCGGAGTGGCCTTACCACGCATCACGGCTTCACTGGCTGTAAGTTAACTGAAGGTCTCGTGGACCTAATGCAGTAAGGTCAGGCCATACCAATTCAATTTGTCAGCTCTTGTACTCAGAAAAAAGAAAAGTATGCCAAACGGGAAGATAAACGCAAAAACAGACTCTGGGAAAAGTAGATACCTGTAGTTGGGTTACTGTTGTATGGAGATAATATGGTCACATGGCAGAAATTTTTTCCACTCAGTTCCCTGTTTTTGTAGGACTAGTAGTCCTATTGTTGGATTTTCACTGTAAGCCACTGTGACACCAATTTAATGTCTAACGTATCTTGAATCTACATGTATGATGAAGCTATACTGTAGGTACTCATTTTCACCTGAGTCGAGTGAGGAAATACAGTAACAATGTATGTGCCTTTCCCAAGAGCATAACACTGGGGCCAGCCTGGGATTCAAACTCAGAACCTTCAGATTCTGACTCAAACATATGCATGTTAAAAGCGAGAAGAAGTTGACCACTCTGTATTAGCTCAGTAACTAGAATCCTAGTATAGTACCCTTGTATGTTCCTTATGTATGTATGTCTAAGTCAAGTAGTGTATCTTTTTTTCTCCACTTTTCTACATACGTTTCTTATGTGTCTGTTGAGTCTTGACCTGTATCTAGCCCGTCGTGACATGAATGTACAATAAAGGTATTTCATTTCATTTCATTATCTAACAAGCCCACTACATCCAGACCACCGTAGGCTCCAGGCATCCCCACTATCTTTTTTCTCCACTTTTCTACATATTACGTTTGTTATGTGTCTGACCTGTACCTAGCCTGTCGTGACATGAATGTACAATAAAGGTATTTCACTATTTCACTAACTTATTTTACTTCATTGATGTCCAAGAAGCATAGAACTGAATTCCTGTGGCCTGAGCAAGTCTCAAAGTCAGCCAGCAGAACAGTATAGTGAGGACTTGTTTGTTGAAGTCTGCCCCCCTCCCCGCAGCCCAAGGCTTTGAGTGACAGGGGTTAATGTACGTGGCTGACAGATACACACCACACATCACCGGCCCACCATCCTACCACCAACAAAACATGACATATCAGAGCTTCAAAGTACCTCCAAGCGCCTAACTACATTGTAAATCAGTGCTAATCTAATCAGGGAACTAAACACATTTGGGTTACGCCTGTAGAAGCCTCAGGTAGGGCTTTTAAATCAGGTCATTCAGGGATTTTCCCTCCTGACCGGTTCACAATTTGATGAAAGCTTCTTTTTTTTTTTTTCAATTTTAATAACAAAGAAGTAACATAAATTGGGAACCATCCAGTTACAGAGCAATACCTAATTTGTCATCTCAAGAATTTGATGAAAGCTTTGCCCAGTTGTCCCTTTACATTAGTTACTGTAGAATCCCTTTCACAATGTAAAGATTTGTTGGAGAATTTGTTTGCACTGATCACTGTTTAAAAACTTTGTTGTAGAGCAGAAAATACAAGACTGTACATTCTGCTACAGTACCTACATGAAGAAAAGGTAGTCCATTGTCTGCCAAAGACCTAACCATATAACGTTACTAAATATCATCACAAGATGAAAGAAATGATGGCAGTGGTTTCTTAACAGTCTTTAGTATAATACATACTTCCTAAATTGAGGTGCAGGTAAAATTTATTTGTTGAAGGTAATCTTCAGTGTTACCTGCACCAGTGCAGGTATATATGCAGAAAAGGGTATTTCAGGCCCAGAAAAGTTTAAACTGGTACATGGTATGAGATATCATGGCAATGCTTTCAGAATTATACATCCCCTACATGTAGGTCTTCCCTACATCATAGTATCTGAATCTGTATAGCCAGTATAACTGCCTTTCGACGTAATACACCAGCTTCACAGGCACGCGGCACGGCGGCAGCTGGCTACATTACACCGATCGACTTGTTATACCTAACCCTTGAACTTCTAACTCTAGAAATTGTTTAAAGCTATCTAATGACAATGCCCCTACTGTACTTGGTGACAGTGAGTTCCACTCTACGATAGTTCTAGGAAAGAATGAATTCTTGAACACCTCAATCCTCGGTTGATAACTCTTGAAGGCATTGCTATTTCTTGTTCTCTTCTGGGCTGGTATTAGGTACTTGGTAGTTGGGACGTCCATAGTACATGTAGGTCTTCCAAGTTCAGCTGAGGTGGTGACCAGAAAGTTTGTGTGCATGATTGATCTGTCTGGTGATCCCATTTGCAGAAAGGTTGCAGACAGTTTATAGGATTTGACTCTACCTTATTTGCTTACAGTGTAACATTCAGATATTACCAGCGGCAAGTGTAGATAGTATGTAGGTTGCCATCAAGCATTGACAATATATTACTACATTTTATTAAAATATATAGCAGAGGTGATTCATTCCTCATGCTAACCGACATCTCGCACACGCAGTCGTCCCTCAGTAAGACATTTGGAGCCGCATAGTTCCCGTTTAGAACTTTTATTCAGCCTGTCAGACAAGTGTGCAAGATGTCGGTTAGCTTGAGGAATGAATTCCCTCTACTATATACTACATTTTATTAAAGTGTAAAAAAAATACTGGCAGTCTACATTAAAAACCAACAAATTTGAGATTTCAGACTTCAAGGAAGTATTTTGGGTTTTCGTGACATTCAAGTCTGGCCTTTTGACTTCCTGTCATTCTGCCTGTCAATTTTCCCCATGTGCTGTCAACCTACTCTTTCAAGAGATCCAAACAGACACCCAAACCCTCAGCTCAGCCACCCAAAACAATACTTCCATACCTGGAAATAAAAAGAAGTGGCTCCAATGAATTGATACGACATGTCTGATATCTTCTATCTTAAAGAACAATTTATTTCGTTCCTCCTTGGTTATAGACCTTTAACTTTAATTTGTCTCTGAGCCTTACTGTATACGTAATTATACATGATATGCAATTTTGTACAATATTTGTGTACATCTTCCATGCTTTACAAAAGAAAAGTAAAATCCTTCAGAGTCTGACATAGTTTTAAACAATTACCTCGCATTATTTTAATTTGTTAAGTTATTTTGTGCCATGTTTCAATCTTCGTTTTTTGTTATTTGCAATTAGCCTTCAGGCAGGAATTTGCAATAAACCTATCCTATTAGAGGGATCCTGGGCCCTACTAGGATTTGGGTTGACATTAGGAAGGGCATCCAGCTGTAAAAATCTTGTTCCAAAAAAAGACTTGCATTTGATGCAAGCAGGTCTAACCCCTGTTTCAGGGAAAAATGGCGTTAAAATTGGATTTTAAAAAAATATAATATGAAGATCATTCATAGTCATTGGCATTTTGGTTCTGTCCCAAGTAGGCATACCTGGCGCGGGTGACACGTCTGTTATTTTATAAGCAACACAAACACGTCGCCGCGGCGGCTGCCATTATCAACAAACAGACCGTTCCGGGACTGACGCTCTCTTCCTCTTGTTCGGCAGAGTTAATTGATGACATCCAAAGCGGGGTGCAGAAGACCGACGCCAGGTTGCTGAAGGAGACGAGACACGTCAAAATTGTGGACAAGAAGTCGGCCAACTGTGGTAAGTTATTATTCAATGCTCTTGACAACGCTCGCTTACTTTGCTTAGTCACTTTCATGACAGTTTTCAGGAGTTTCCTCTTGTTCGCACCCTTACTTTGCTTAGTCAATTCTATAGACAGTTTTCAGGAGTTCAACAAGAAAGCCCAACTGTTAAACATACTGTAAGAAATGGGCCTGTCAAATCAGGAACAAAATTTCTGCAATATACCCAATTAAAGGTTTTTTGCCAACTGTGGTAAGTTATTATTCAACGCTCTTGACAACGCTCGCTTACTTTGCTTAGTCACTTTTTAGACAGTTTATCAGATGTTCAGCACAACTGTTGTACTTTTAAAACATAAGGAAATTCAATGGGCTTGTTTCAATGAGAAACAAAATTTCTAAAATATATTCTTAAGTTGTAACAATTGCTCAAAGAATGACACTATGTAAACAAACAAGGAATATTTGGAGAAACATTTGTGTACAATAAATGTCTTTAACAACAATATTTGTGGACAAGAAGTCGGCCAACTGTGGTAAGTTATTATTCAATGCTCTTGACAACGCTCGCTTACTTTGCTTAGTCACTTTCATGACAGTTTTCAGGAGTTTCCTCTTGTTCGCACCCTTACTTTGCTTAGTCACTTTATAGACAGTTTTCAGGAGTTCAACAAGAAGAAAGCACAACTGTTGAACTTTTACATGTAGGACATAAGGAATGGACTAAATGTCTAATCAGAAAGAAAATTTCAGCAAGTTGTAACAACATGCCACTGTAAAAGAATGACACTGATAAAGAACAAACAAGTAAAGAAACATTCGTGTGCAATAACTGTCTTTAACAATAGCAAATTTGTGGTTTCCGCTATGTTAACTGGAATCACTTGCTTCTTTAATAGAATGCATTGGTTGGACCAAGTCTAAGTTGATAGCCTGGATGTCAGACTATTTCCAGGGCTTTAGTTGGCCTATATTGGCCAGCTCCTTGAGCCAACAAGGCCCCAAGGAAATTTTACCACAGACAATTTGAAAAAACGAGTCTAACTTGAGGACTGTGAGAAAGTTTTCCTTGGTAGTATGATGGTCCTGGAGCTGAGGTGCTGGCCTGTATTGGCCCTGGAAAGAGTCTTAATTCCAGGCTAAACTCAGGGAGGGCTGTGGTAAAATTTCCTTGGGGGCATGTACGTGTTGGCCCTGGAGCTGAGGAGCTGTCCTGTGTAGACCCTGGAAGCAGTCTGGATTCCAGGCTAAACTCAGGGAGGGCTGTGGTAAAATTTCCTCGGGGCATGTTGGCAATGGAGCTGAGGAGCTGTCCTGTGTAGACCCTGGAAGCAGTCTGGATTCCAGGCTAAACTCAGGGAGGGCTGTGGTAAAATTTCCTTGGGGGCATGTTGGCCCTGGAGCTGAGGAGTTGTCCTGTGTAGACCCAAGAGACAGTCTGGGTTCCGGGCTATCACTCACTCTCAACTTTAGAGACTTGGTCCAACTACTTCTAGGAAATGTGTGATTCATCCGGACTCATCCGGACCAATATGCAGTAGGAGGTGTTTCCAGTAAACGAAGCGGAAACCACAAATTTGTCGTTGTCACTGAAGACAGTTGTTGGACGTGTACATGTACACGTATTCCCAGATTTCTCTTTTTTTGTTCTGCCTTGTTTCCAAAGTGTCACTCTTTGTGTGGTTGTTACAACATTTTGATGCAATGTTTATTGTAGAAATATTCTTTGTGATTTGACAAGTCACATCTTTGATGTCCTAAAAGTTCTGAGTAGTGCTTGAACTTTTGGACCATGAAACTTCTTTGATACTGTAAATGCATTTATCTTTGCGATGGTTTTATTTCATAGTAGGAGGAAAAAGGTTTTCATGTTGTTTGAATTTTGCGGTTGAAACATAAAAATATTCTGTAGGACAGTAACTGTAGAACACAAATTTGGCTTGTTGTGATTTTGTGGTAAGAGTGAAAACACTGAAAATCACCAACATGAAATTCGAAGTTTCTGTATCTACAGTGTCTTGCTCACATCTCCCATCTTTCTTCTTTTCACTGTCCAACTATACTTCTTCAAAAGGAGGAAGAAACTCTGATGGAGGTGTGTGTGCTAACTGTTCTAGTGGGGAGGGGGGCATTTCACCTTCATCTGACCTTCATCTTCTCGTGAACTTTAAAAGCGTGTTTCTCACATTCACACACTCATCGACTTGCACTTACTTATCTACATTGTAGTATGTGACCTTGCTATACAAAAGTTTTTGAGAGTATTGTGTGGGGAACCCTTCAGTGCCTGATGTTTTTGTAAAAGGGATGACTGTGGTGATGATTCTTCAGTGCCTGTTATTATTTTTTGTAGGAATGATCGTGGTGATTGTCTTACTTCTGATTGCCATTGTGGTGGTGGCCTGCATTCCAAAGTAAGCTGACGACCGAGACTGGAAGCAGTACTTTGGTAAGCCCTGACTCATATACATTCAGTCATTCTTTTAAAAATATGGCAAGTCATTAGATAGCTTTAAAGAATGTTTAGAGTTTAAAGAATGTGTAACAAGTTGTTTGGTGTAATGTAGCCAGGTGCCGCCATACCACGTGTTTGCGAAGCTGGTGTGTTACGCCGAAGGGCGGTTATACCGGCTATACAGATACAGAAGCTGGTGTGTTACGCAGAAGGGCGGTTATACTGGCTATACAGATACAGATATGGCAAGGTAATCTTGTGTTTAGGGTTTTTCACTTAGAATCTGAAGGTTCTGGGTTGGAATCCATGGCAGGCCTGAGTTTTTGAAAATTTCGTGTTTTGGCCATCATTTCCTGCACCTCCCATAATGCAACAGACATGCATTATACATGTAGCAGGAAATTTAAGACAGGAAAGGAGATAACATTTTCTATCTGGGACCTTTGACCTTACCTCCTGTCAGTGTCCCTGATGATGTGCCTTAACATGTGAAAAGAACACAAAAAACACACAGACAAACCAAAACCTCCCTACAAGGAGGTAACGTAAAAAGTTTCTTCTTCCAATACCCAGGTTTTGTGAATTATTATTATCATTGCATCTTCAGCAACAGTAGTAGATAATCAAAACAATGTCGTTCCTTTTGTTTTTAGAGGGAGTGGCCCAGCAGTCTTCAGTGTCACCAGTGCCAGGTAACCCAACACAACATGCAACCCAACAATATGTATGACTCTTTCCATCAGCAATCAGACTATTTACATTTAGATCATGGGTGTCAGTGATAGTGAACAAATCTTTCAATCTGCCAGTCTTCATGATTCGTGTACAGTTCCTATGATACTGTAGCAGCCAGGCACCATCAAGACTTTTATATTTTAGACAATTTTAGTAATAAATTTGACTTAGCTTGACAAGTGAAGCTGTAGGTTTGATCAGTTACAGTGTATCATTAGGAATTTATTCGCCTAATTTTATGTAAACAGTTTGGGGCTAAGGAACAATGGTTGTGCGTACCCCCTTCTCCCTTGGATCATAGCACTGATAGATGCACATTTGTGAACTTTCATGTTCATGTTTAGAAGTTGCATCATGAGGCCTAAATTATACACACATACATATGACTGTATATATAAACATCAGAACTACCTGCACAGCTCATTTTACCTGCAGTAAGCCGAATATATGCAGGACTGGTGGTATTTTGAGCCCTGCAAAACCATTTCAATTTGGAGTGCATTATATATTTAGTCATCAAAAATGACCTTGGTTATCAGAAAATAGAAATTCAATGACTAGGATCATCAAGTGCACTATAAAGCCAGGCGTAGACACAAAATAGACACAACCCATTGAATCTTGTACATAAATTTACATTTAATAGTTCTGAATCCATTGTTTTTTGGTTAGTTTGTACAGAATCCACAGTTATATTAGAATGAACAAACACGTCACTGACAGTGAAACGACATCGTCCCCCTAGCAGCCTTTCAGTCTCGTACGTATCTCACTGGCAAAACCAACGAACGCCTAAAGCAAGGGGCAAATACTGATGGAGATACAGACTCTCCTCACCCATCCTTATAATATAATAGACAGGATCTTTTAACAGTGACAACATTGTTTTTTTTTAGAATATTATACCCCCCGTTGGGAGGGTTATAAGATGTAATAAATAGCGAGTATAGCATTTATCTACATACTACGAATTGGCAACAAGAATGAAGAGAAAAATACCACATGTACACGAACGACTTTCTCTCTAAGCCTACGGAACTTGTGAAACGTTATTACAAGCCTTAGCTTTGTACAAGGACATCAAGTCACTTACACACATCCATCCATATACGTACACTTGCAAGTTGTTGCTATTTTTGTCATTAGTACAATACAAATAAAACAAGAATTATTGCTCGATGGTAGCATTACTTGTTATTATTTCTTCATATTATAAATATTCCTTACTCTAGTTTTTTTATACTTAGCCATCATCAGTTACAGTCTTCCGTGTCTTCATGAATACCAACCTCAAGAATAATTACAGCTAGGAAAACGCCTCCGCCCCTGAGGCTTCGCCAAAAAAAATTGCAGAGTCTTGTGGTGTTTTTGTTAGAAATTCCAAGCATGGCACTGGTCATGGTTTCTACAGTACAAAATTTTGAAATAAATTGAGATGAAAAAAAAGTTGTTGGATTTGATGCAACAATAGCCAGCACAGTGCCTGATGAATATATAATATTTATAAACAAAAAAGTATCTGAAACAAGTGGAGTGGAGTTGTGAAAGAAAATGACTCGGACTTTAGTTACAACTGCTGCGGAATTTTGTTTATAATTGGAACAACAAAATCGTGGCTTCGTCCTGTTTATACTAGACAGCGGCATACCTTCCACTAGAGCAATTCGAAGTGCAGCTTTTAAACTACTCTGATATGTTCCAACAAAAAAAAGAAAACTTTTGCAAGATAACACAAATGTGCCTCCTGTATTTTGTCGTTGACAACGCTATGAACAAGCACTGTCTGGTGTTGTCCCATGTTTCTGCCGAATCAAACGCAGTCCGAGAGAGTTCCGCTGTTATCCTCAATCTGTGTGTGAAGTTCTGACATACACGTAGGTTTGCCATACACACTGGTCCTATCCAGGCATTACTCAGTTTTTTTTTGTCCAAGAGAAAAGTGTCGAAGAAGAAGAAGAAGAAAAAAAAAGAGTTTCCACATGGCAGGAAGATTGAATCAACATTTGCCGTCCTTCTGGCGTCTCTGGTGCCGTCGCAGTCTCTTGCCCCATCTGTTCCTCCAGGGTATGGCCGTACTTCTGTAGTCCAGGGTCAGGCCCTCTCTGTTGTTGTTACTGTCCACAGAACCCATCAGCAGGTATTTCCGCCCGAGACGAAGCTTGGGGCACTTGCACTGCAGGTCGGACTGCCGCACGTACATGTACTGGTCTCCCCGTCGAAGCTTCAAGCTCTGCTCGCGTTTGAATATAGTCCCAACGTTTATGGTGAACTTCGTCCATTCTCCCAGGATCTCCCTGGACATTATGCTGCACATGATAACTGTGGAAAACACACAGACAAGACTCACAGTTAGATGTACCAAAGTAATGTATTTAACAAACTTTTATCGTAATAATTCTTTTAGATATTTGTAACTACACATGTATCTGTCCAATTGTTTTACCAGTGCAATTCAGCGCGCAGGCTACACAGCGCACTGTGAAACTGTAAACTTTCCTTCAATGAGAAATAAAACCAATCACTACATGTACCACTACCACTAGATATTACAATCATGATAAAAAGGTAGAGGCTGTAGAAGCAGTGGGTTGTAGATCTACAGTGTCTAGGGCACGGTATTGGAAGGCAGAGTCCACCCCATATTGATATGTGTTAGCAGCAAGTTTTGAAGGCTGGTAAAATTTGATGACATACATGTATAGTCCACATAACTCATCTTTCAGTTCTGTATTGTGAGCAATGGCAAATAAAGTGTATTTTCCTTATATCATTGCATTGCATAACATCTTTTTTTTTCATACAATCGAGGTCAAATTTGTTGTAATGTTTGCTGTTACTACAGAGGACGGCTTTGACAAATATGACGTCTGAAAATAGATACAGACAAACCATGATAAAAATTCGGCGCTGGCGCCTTGGGGCCAGATGAGGGTTGGATGGGACATCGGAGAATCCGAACCTTTTGAACAATGATCGGACTTTGCAGTCATCCTTGGCATACGGGCCATGTACTACCCATGCCAGGGGCTCATAAATCCATCCCAATTATGGCTTCTCCAAATATTTTGCTAATTGTTCCCCCTCCACGCTTTTTATCAAGAATGAAAACGGAACGAAAATCTCCCCCCTGCCGTATCTTCTAGTACATCTATCGGGGTGTAAACAGGACCGGGCCCGGCCTCAGACAGGCCAGTATATCAGTGTCCGTTGCAGAATGTTCTACTTGCTTGTTAAGTGTTGGGTGGACAGATTGTGTGGTGTGGTGACTTGTCATCTGTCAGTGACTATGTGTTATGCCAGGCTTGACCAAACAACGCCCCCCTCCCCACCTCCAATCTCCGAGACGGTTCGTCGCCGGCTAAGATTTGAACTTCGGGTTTGGCGACTTGGTGTGAATGGCAAATAGCACTCGCTGTGTCTGCGATCAACCCAACAGTCTGCCTAAAATGCTTCGAAACATAAATCTTCAACGAAACATAACCGTCATATCTTTCAACACTGTCATCTGTTGATAGAATCAGTTTAGCTATGCATGTGTGATTTTTTTCCCCAATGATGAGAAAAACATACACATGTGTACCCTCAATTTACTTACTCTCACAGTGGTTTTATTTCGCAGAAGGAGGGAAATGGAGGTTTTCACAATATTTTAGATTTGCAGTAGAAATAATAGGTAATACATTGGAACGCATATCTGTGGTGCCATAAATTCCCAGTGGAGCAGTCACTGTGAAAATAAAAACACGAAAGGTTCCGATCTACAGTACATGTAGCCTCCGTAGCAGGCTTATAGAACTGGTAGTTTGGTGGTCTTCGGCTGTTTTCTGATTAGCCCATTTCTAAGAAAAAACGGGCCAGGGTAAATCAACCAGGCCGGCTATGTTGTCTATATGCAATCAGAAAATAGCGCATAAAAGCTCCCAAAGACCATGAAGACCCCCCAAAACTCCAGTTTTTGGCATGCTATGGAGGCTACAGTACATGTACTCGCTGGTCTGCACTTACCATAGCCTGACTTGCAGTAGTTTTTCCTGTTGACTTTCTTCGCTCCTTGGCATTCCGGACACCGTTCACCTTCAGCATGGGAAAAAGAAAAAAGAGTTTTCAAAATAAATCCAACTTAAAAACTCTATATACCATAGGGGTAAGTTTTGCCCGTGTTTTTTTTTTCATCTGGGGGTTAGGTACAGAAGGACAACTTTTTGCATAGATTCCCATTGAGCCCCAAAGACATGATCACTGGTATTTTCCCAAAAAAATGTTTAAATACTCATAACCCTGAGACACTATTTCTGGCTTATTGAGGGACATACTTTGTAAACCGGATATATTGAGTATGTTTTGCCTTAGTTATACGTTCATTTTAGAGTCCAATAGCAGATTTATGAAGGGTTACAAGGCTCCTCCCAAAAAAGAAACACCCCTATGCTGGTTAAAAGACTGTGTAGGGTGCTAAATCACAGCATAGGGGCCTCCTATGCGCAAACAGCCTAGTGAGAACCCTGTACCTTATCCCTTTAGCTTGTAGGAACTTCAGTGAATGGCACTGACACGTGTGATTGTATTTTGGTAGCTGCACACAGTTTAGACGACGTGGCATTGAAACTTACGTGGGGAATTTCATCTATCTCCAAATGCTGGTCATAATATTTTGACCAGATTGGCTGGACATGACATTCTAATGCCGTTCTCACGTCAGTTTTCTTTAACTCGATGACAATGTTTTCTTCATCAGTTATTTCTTCAGTGTGTTGTATTCTGAATGTGCACTTTGTGTAGTAGTAACTGTTGTAAATTCAACATCTTTATAATTATGACAAAATTAATATAAATTCAACCTGCTATCAACGTGGCAAAGTGGGGGCATTCTGTGTAACACGTTTGAAAGCAACAGGCACGGTACAATGTGTATTTAATAGTACGTTGATGAAAATAAGACATCAAGGTAAACAATATTCGAAGACAAATCAAACTCTACTACTGGATAAATTATGGAGATTACTTCTGGACATTTTGAGTGACATTTGTCAATCTTCTTGTTTGATTTATTAAGTAACGCTGAAGAAGATTGACGGAGGTCACTCGAAACTCTCCATAATTTATCTGATAGTAGAGCTTGATTTGTCTTTGAATGTGTTTTAAAGGCATCCAATGCGATTTCAGGGCAGCAAAACTGGAAATATTTTGAATATGGCAATGTTTGTGATATTGACACATACTGCTTCATAGTAGCACATTTAAATCAGCATTTCGTACTTTGGGCATATTTAAAACTGCAGAAACAAGCCCAAGATGAGTCCTTTATTTTCTGGGTGGTACCCTAAAAATCAGCTCAGGGCCCTTCCAGTAACCATTTTCTGTCAGAATGTTGGGAATTTTTGCTCCATTATTGTCAATATACATTGGGATAGTGTGGTTTCAACTCAGTATGTTGATAAATGACTGGAATATTAAATCTGGTTTCCAAGCCCTAAAAACTGCACTGGATGTCTTTAAACTGATGGGCTGAGACAAGATAGTCACATACCTGGTTTGGGATAGACTGGGCTTGGCACACTCGTCGGCCCTCTTGGGATCTCTGTTGTGGGAAAGCAGACAGGAACGATAGTGACTTTACTGTCAGTATTTGGTCTTAAACACTCAGTGTGTTGTATGCAACTGTTGTGTGTTGTTTCATAATGTGTGTTGTGCTATATGATCAAAGGATCATAATTTTGATAACTCGATTGGATATCAAGACATTGGTTGCACAGTGCAAGTCCAGCCCAAAATGCTTGATGAATTTCAACAGTTCAAAATCATGGTAATGTTGCACTTATATTTCTTTCGGCCCTAATTTTTGTTCAATGCTGCTGGATATGGTATGATGATGTTACAATCAATAGTGGTCTTGTTGAAATCAATTTCAAAGAAAAATTGAGACAGTGACTGTGCATCCATGACATATTATTATCGTGTCTTTCCAACAGTTCTGACTTTGTGACTTAAGGTAGTACTTTTGTCCAGTATGATGTTTATATCTTGTATAGGTAAAAAAAAGTATCATCACATTCGTCATCTGTGTTTACTAGACTTGATTCTTTCAAACCCATCATTCTCTCCACCTTGTCTTTTTGTGCACCGAAGCACGAGAAAAAAATTCCAAGGTGCGTCAAGAAAAAACAAAGCTAAGAGTCGCGGGGAAAGGTTATGGCAGTGTGAGTCGGTGGAATTTGACTCTGTCTCTTCCGTACTTTCTTGTTGACGGAGAAGATACTGCAGGGGTGTGGTAGGGTATCCTGTAGCCTCCATAGAATGCCAAAAACTGGGGGTTTTGGGGGTCTTCAGGGTCTTTGTGATCTTTTATGTGCTATTTTCTGATTGCATATAGACAACATAGCCGGCCTGGTTGAATTACCCCCATTTTAGAACTGGAATAATCAGAAAACAGCCAAAGACCACCAAACCCCCGGTTCTATAAGCCTGCTACGGAGGCTAGGTGTCCTGTGGGAAGAGATTCAATCCCAGGGAAGAAAAAATAACCGGTAGCAAAGGGGGGGGGTGCCACGTCAACATGACGGCAGGGTGAGGGGTGGTACGTCCTCAGTTTTCTGCGAAGCGCAGTTTGACGTAAAAACGAAAAAACTGGTGGTGGAGATGGCATAAGGAGATTCGGGTATGGGGTGGGTGGGAGAAGAGAATTAAGTCTTGTGCACAGATGAAGGATGGATGCGAGAAATATAGCAAACTTTCAAACATCTATAGCCTCGACCACGAGTTACAAATACATGCAGACTCAGGCTTGATCATGTGGACCACGAATCAACAAATGAGACCTTATTGTTTCATTGTTTCTAACACAATCAAACACAGATTGGCAGGGAAGAGCACAGATGTGCTTTCCCTGAATTACGTGAGTTTGTCGCAACAATATTTGCCAAATTCAAATCTTCTGGCTCTGTAACTTTTCAGTTTTAGCCCAGACATTGAAATCTATCTAAAATTACGAGTTTCAGTGTCTTCAGAGTCTTCAGAGTTTGTAACAGTCATTTGAGTCCAAATCTTCTGGATCTGTAACTCTTCAGTTTTAGCCCAGACATTGATTTTTTCCAAAATTACAAGTTTTGGCAAAGACGTTTGACTCAAACTTAGAGTCTTCTGAGTTTTTATCAGTCTGTCGTTCGTGGTCCACATCTGAGTGTAAAGCAATGACCGTGCTGGCAGCTCCACTGCACTGATACTAGTAGAGCGAAGCCACCAGCATGTATGATTGAAGGAGAAGAACATACTTATGCAGGGGGCAACGGGCGATCGACTCTGCTGGAAGCCTTTGGCGCACCGGTTGCAGGTCAGGCCAGTTACGCCATCCTTGCACGGACACTGGCCCGTGGTTTGGTTGCATGTCTTACCGGAGGCCCCCACAAGGTGACAGTCACAGGCTGGACAGACAAGCAGAGGACAGGAGACGTGAATTTTTCAGGAGTAACATTAATTTAACGAATGATGAAGTCTCCAATGAGATAAATGTACACTACAGGCTCACTGTAACTTCATGTCAGGCTCGCTCTAGTTGTAGTAGGCCTAGGAAAATTAAATGTCGTGTTTCTGAGTTCAGTCCTGAAAAAAATAGTAATGGTAGGTTTTTTTATTTTGCCTGAAATACATTTTAAGAAGATGCAAGACCCATTCCTATGTTTGCTTGTAGTGAAGGGAAAAATACTTCACAATAATTTGCTTGTGAAAATGCGTGAAATAATGCTTCAGAGGGTTTGCCATTCAGATTCAGATTGGAAAATTTATGTCCAGAATTTACATGTATGTACAATGTAAGATCCCTACAAAGACTAGAGAGTTCTGCTATAGTCAGAAACACAATATTATTTTTCCCTGGCCTTAATTACTAGGCCACAATACTTTATTCCTTAGTTCTTGGATTTGTAATCATTTCAATGAGCCTTTTGAGCCTGGTGGTCTAATACAGACCCTTCATAATGCTTCACTTAATGCCACTACTAGTGATCACTCTGAATTACTGTTATATTAGACGAAATTACTGTAATTAGCAAAGTAGCAATTGTGGAAACTTTGATATTGGAGTGATTAGAATACTAAAATCATGTCAATTACATTTTTTTTCTGGTATGCTTTCTAATCATTGCAAAGACATCTTACCAATATTTCTCAACTAATCTTAATAAAATCAACCATCAAATGTTAGACTTTTTACGCTGCCAAGAAGGATAAATTCTAGACTTTGCGTTAACATTTACCTCAGTTAAGGGAAAGCTGCTGTAAGTTCCAAGATTAGTGATAGGAGCATTCAATATCCTTGAATCAGGCATGGTTGGTGAGTTTGTCCCACTTTTCAGACCACTGCTAATTAATTGGCTATTTCCTGTCCTTGTCCCAACAGGATTAACACTGTCTGTAGGAGATCAGGGCTCTCCCAGGCAGGGCTCGAAATTAAAGGTGGTCCAGTGGCCACTGACCACTAAAATTTGGGCTGGGACAATGAAAAAGACACTTTGGGACAATAGAAAAATAATGAACATCAGAATGTTAGCCCTTCTTTTGATTATTAGGCACACATCCCGGCTTTTGGATCCAGAAAAGCCCCCCCCCCCAATTTCCTGTCTACTCTGCAATTATAGTGCGCCTGGGAGTTAACATAAGCAAAGTAAGGTTGACTTCAAGTTGAAGTCATACAATACTTCCTAAAAACTGGTTGGGACAGTTCAACCTCACTTCGGAACAATTGAAATTTATTTTCGGGACAGTGCTGGGACAATAGGCAGAAAAGTTAATTTCGAGGCCTGCCAGGTCTGTTCTTCTGTCCAAAGGCAGAATTTTGCTGCTCGGGACAGACAAAAATCTCAACCATTCATTGGTGAATAAACAAATCGAAATGACGCAAATTTTCATAAGGTCATCAACAGTTCAACAAATAAGATGATCTTAAATTTAACCCTCACAATGCAGAAAAAAGTAACTCAGAGGCTTAAGCTAAGTTGAAAATCTGTGTTTGACATTTGCTTGGTCAAGTTCACACAGAGATTTTTGAGGAGAGAGAGCCCTGGTGCTAACACATGTAAGGCTAAGGTCTGGTGTGAGATTTTAGTAATTATTTTTTCAATTTATTCGATTCGACACAAATCGTACAAAAGCAGGGATTGGCTAACGCACCCCTGAATTGTGCTCCGATTTTTACAAAAGGTAAGATGCCCCCCTCCCTCCCTCCCGCACTCCCTCCCTCTTTTTCCTACTAATGCTAACAGCCGCCCCGCCACTACCAGTTAGTCATGCCCTGTGTGCTGAAGGAGAAACGGGAGGTCAGAAAACGACCACACAGCAGACTAAACAAAAACAAACAAAAGAACAAACAATCACCACTCAAGAGAGAGAGGGAGAGAGCAAGACAGGTCCAACATTCAAAATTAGGCGGTTGAGAGAGGACAGTTGAGGCAAAAGACGGCAGAAACTTGTGTAAATGAAAATGAAAAATAATAAAAAAATAAGAGATCTCTGGGACTAGCTCACATTCTTGTTCACAGGGCGTTTCAGGCATCATCTCAAAGCTTCGTACCACATTCTCATTTTTTTCCTGATGCCAAAATTTCAAAAGTAGAGTCTGACATTCACAGACCTATACTTGGATTCAATTTTGACCCATGAAAGTCCCAGAAGAACAATTTTCTTTTGTTGTACAGATCTAGACATTCCCTGTCACTGTTTCTTTGATTTTCTTCGCAGGTTTTTGTATATTTTAGAAGACTGTGGCACTTTGAAATGATGTGTCCCTGTTAGTTATGCCTGAGATCATGCTGTTTGCTTGCTGCAAACTAAAATATCGGTTAGCTGCTTGGGCTCTAGAGCAAGGGTGAGTTTGAAAGTATCAAGTCTGTTACACCAAAAATGATATTAAACAAAAAAAACTTTTTAAAAAACATGTCGGAAACATTCAAATCATACCAACAAAAAAATCAAACCAGAAATTCAAATAAAACGACAAACGAGGATTGTGACAAAGGCATGCCGTGCAATATGGTTTTAAGTGAGTCTGGCACATTAGTCAATATTACCTCTTCTTTACTATTCTTGTTAGCTGTAAGACTTAATGCAGCAGTTACAGATTAGAACTGAGAATTTCCTCCTTTTTTAAAACCTATCATGTTAACTGCAGGTGTATTGAAGGTAGGATTTCTCCATGTGTTTAGTACTTGTAAGGTGGATGCAGTTACAATTTTCTGGTGACTGTATACTTGAGGGCACTAGCATACATGCCAGCGGTGCCACATGTTCTTAGCATGACTGTAAACTAAAGGTTATCATATTTCTTGCCCTTGTAGTTCCATCTGGACGGGCACATCAATTTTACATGTCACACCTCAGGCCGGTACATTGACAGAAACAATAGTGTCAGTGTTCAGGCTTGACTTCAATCATAACTTGCGGCCAGGTGTGTCCAGGTGCGAGCTCCGCGGCCCACACCTTGCCCAGGTGAGAAGAAAGGGTGGGGCGCTGTCTTTGTGACCGGCAGTTTATCCAGGGACCCGAGTCCACGTGGGCATGAATGCCAGTGTCTCGGGCAAATCACAGAAAAAAATGCCAGGCAGCAAGGCTTTGTTGAAAAGGTAAATAACCCGTGAATCGGCTATACCAACAAAACAGAATTGATACAAGTATTTTGGTCCTTGCCAATTGTGCGGGGACTAATCTTTGTGTGCACAGACGACCATGGTGTTGCCGCTGCTGTAAAGGCTCCTTGTTTGAGTTCAAGTTTGTTTGTGGGTCATGTAACAGCAGGAATCACAAGCAAAGCCTGCCCTTTGGTCCGCAGCTATTCATGTGTCCGTGCCAGATGTGCGTAAGGTAGACAGAGGAACTGTCAAGTTTCTCATGGCTTGTTGAGAGAGGTGAGTTAGTGTAACCTTTTGCAAAGTTGTTGCAAGATTTTACCGTCAACAAACTGGTGCTTGGAAGGTGTTACGGATAAAAGGGCTGCCCCTTTTCAAGTGTGCCTGACAATATCTCCCCCCCCCCCCCTCGTGTTTCAACAGTAATGTACAATTTGAAAGAGGAGATGTAATAGGTTTGATAACATCAGGTGTTTTTTTTCAACCCCACAAAGAGACGTGAGAGTCTCGGGGACGTCTTTTATGGACACGTGTCGCTACTTTGTCGGATAAACGCATCAAAGCCGATCTACCGCGCCTCTTCTCATCACCAATGCCAGCCCTGAAAGACGTGTTTTCCTTTCGCCCCTTTCCCATTGCCATTCCCCCCTCGTCCGTCATCACTTCCACACAGGTGCGGAGAAATTGATGACGGTATACCTGGTTTGTGAGATCGTGTGGCTTACCTTTGCAGGCCTTGCGGTGTGTGATGGGCTTGGACTCGTCGCGGTAGAAGCCCTCCTTGCAGTAGTGGCAGTGGCGTCCGGCCGTGTTGTGCCGACAGTTCAGGCACACGCCGCCACCCTTCCGCCCCGACAACTTGTACAGCTCCATGTTGAACCGGCAGCGGCGGGCATGCAGGTTACAGTTGCACGCTGTAAAAGGGGGGGAGGGAAAAGCCGAGAAACATGAGCAGCCAGCATGATATTCTCTGTCTTTGTACGTGGATGAAAGCAGACAAGCCAGTTCGGGAGGAAGGGAGTAAGCTTAGCTTTTTGCCTTTGTCTCCGGCACAAAAGTCAGGTAAATAGACAAACGGTCTAGTAATGCTGAAAGGAAAATAAACCAAATAGTTCAGATTCTTTTGAAAGTTTGGAGATGATAGGTAAAAGGTGTGTCCGGGCCCACTCGGTATACGTAGGTGCTCCCACTTGATCAAGCACTCCAATTCTTTAACACGGCCCTTGTTAGCAGTAAGGCACACCGCCATGTGTAAGGCTTGTGGTCAGGATGTCTACAAGCACTTAGGTGAAACGTGAGCAAGATGACTATGCCGAAAGAGCATAGAATGACCACTTTCTGTTACAAATAGCCACTGCGATGACCACCAGGGGTGGCTCTGCTAAAATACTACCTCCCCTACTCCACAAAGGGGGCAGTATTTAAACGGCGATCGTACACATTGGGGGGAGGGGGATGTCTATATCATTTCCTGTGCGGAACAAAAATTGTAAATCGAAATACACAATGGCCAGCATACCATAACCGAATGACCAGCCAGGCTGGATTTCCCAGGTGAATATAAGGACATCTATTTATGTGTGCTTCGCTTTCATTGGGTGGTCAGACTGGAGCAATGAGTTCCCATAGGAAGACCTATTTTACATCAGTTAACTTCTTGGAAAAAGTCTTTAGCAAGTCCAAATTCATTGTGTGCAGAGGCCTTTGGAAACTGCACTTGTGGCAATACATATAACGTGGTTAAATAATGAATAAACTCTTGAAATAAATGTAGTTTAAGTTATTCTACGGTACTACTAGGTAATGGTATTATTAGGTGATGTCCGTTAGTGGAAAAGATGAGTGCGCTTTTACCACATCCTTGACACAGATATTGGACGTCAGAAATTTCTCACAAAGATCCTGTATATACCGGCTTAATCCAGGCTGGCTGGGCCACGACTTGGACTACAGAATCCAGCTGTTTGGTTTTACCGTCATCATCACATAATCCTCCGGAACATGATTTTGGATTAAGAGCTCAGAGAACCGGGCAGCGAGGGATTGATACATTCGTGCCAAACTCCACAAGCCTCTGAAAGGTACCAAACCTCGGGCGCCTCGCTTGTTTATTGACTTGGGAACTGGCGCTTCGTTTCTATCCCTTTTTCCTCTTTAGAAGGAAGAAATCGAGCCCAAAGACCACACAGATTTTCCCTGTGAATTGATGGGCTGATTTGTATATGTACAGTCCGGGCGGATAAAGGGATATACTGTATTTATTTCGACCAAGGGTAAAAGGATCAGCCTTTGGGTGTTAATAAAACATTCCACACATTTTAGGAAATCGGCACTTTGTCCATGCTTTGTCTGCGACAGTTATGTGTGGTAAGACAAGTTTTCGTATTGGCTTAGTCAAATAGGGGCCCGCGCATTCTATACAGATATCTCGGGTAGATCTAAAACGGCAGCTCGCTGCCTTTCAAAACCAACCTGGCTTCCTAGGCTAAATATTGGTACTTTGTTGGTGTGTTTGGCTGTTGAATGTGAAGAGGATAGTGTTACAGGGTACGGTTACTGATAGCCGTTATGTGAGACCCCTCACTGCCCACAATCTGTTACATGCAGACAACGTGGTTCTCTCCCGATCTCTCCCTGCAGTGTTCTCGCCAGACCTTCTGAGCATAGCCCCCTATGCTGTGATTTGGACCCCTATGCTGTCTATCAACTGGCCAGCATAGGGTTGTTTTAAGGAGAACCTTAATAAATCTTGCAAAAAATGAAAATATAACTTTAGAATGAAGCTATAGCAAAGGGAAAACCTAAACAAGCGAGAAATAGTGTCTCAGGGGGTTATGAGTTTCAAAATTTTTCAGCTCAATGTTGCCCTTCTGTACCTGACCCATATGCTGTGAAAAAATCTTGTTGAGAACACTGTCCTTCCACGGACAAAACTTAGAAGCGGAGACGGGTTAGAGCTCGCCCCGTGATATTCTACGGCGGAGTGAATGCCGTGTTTTCATCCGAACGTCGTGTTGCGTTACAGTGTTGTTAATAAAGGTCCTTGCTCTCCCGAGGGTATGAATGTGCGTCTGTCATCGGTTAATTAGACCCAAGGATGGTGATATCATTGATTTAGGGTTAATATAGCTTGTTCAGAATGGCCGGTGGTGCAATGGACTATTGAGAACAATGTGAACACAAACTATACTGGTAAGGCCACACCGATTCGATTCGTTTGTTGTTTGATTTATGAGGTAAATCAACGCACCAGGTATAGGTTAAATAAAACAGGCCCAGGTATGCTGTGATCACCCCCAATTGCTGCCACAGTAGCCACAGAGTCAATGTACCGGCTGGTTCATGATTCAAACAATGAATTTTGAACTTTTTATCAAATCAATGCATGGGTAAAAATGGTAACAACTAGGAATACAAGGGCTAGCATGAAAAATATGACTAAAACAACAAAGAACAATATAACATATTACTCCAGTCTACTTGTACATACTGTCTCTGAATTCCAACTTGCATAGGTTTTACCTATTTTTCTGAAACAGGGGAAAACATTAAAAAGACCACACTTTTTTAGCCTCCATAGCATGCCAAAAACTGGGGGTCTTCAGGGTCTTTGGGAGCTTTTGTGTGCTATTTTCTGATTGCATATAGACAACATAGCCGGCCTGGTTGATCTGGGCTACCGGTAATCAGAAAACAGCCGAAGACCACCAAACCCCCAGTTCTATAAGCCTGCTACGGAGGCTAACACTTTTTCTGTAATATGTGAGTTCTGTGATGTCAAACATGTACAAGAGGGTAGTTTTAACGAATGGAGCAAATCTCGGACAAGCTATTTCAGCTGTAGGCACTAAGGTAGGACGTGCTATTTTGGTTTTTCAGAAATCGTTGATTTCCTGTCCCAGTTGTGTCAGTGCTGCGTTTACAAATCCCTGCCTGGTGGTTGAACAGTAGCGTGTTGTGTGTACCGACCAACACACCACCGGATTACAACAAAACTCCCTCCACATGTGCTGCACAGGCTTTTGTTTTGCTGGCGAATACTTTCCATACACAACAAATGAAGCAGCCACTGTTACCAAACAGCTTGGAAACAACCAAAAATAATTTCATTAGGTTGGTAGAACATAGACTATTAGGATTTTCTTATACAGAGCCTAACATGTTAACTCCCTGGCAAATGGATCGGCCTGGCCAATTTGAATGATACTGTCTTTGCAGCCACAAAAAGATCTGCTTGGACAAGTTGGAGATCATCTAAACCTAATCTCAAAGCAGATCCTAGGGTGGCAAAAGACAATATCATTTTGGACCTTCTCTGGCTAGTGGATATTGCCTGGCCAATTTGATACTGGATTTTGCCACCCTAGGATCTGCTAGGAGGTTATCTAACCCCAGCCCTAGTCTCACCAGACTCCTTTTGCAGGCTGATAAATAGTAGAAATTGGCCTAAAAAGGGAATTTCATTGGCCAGAGGAGATGGCCGCCATAGAATCTCCAGTTTGCCCGCACAGCCAATTTCTACTACTAGTATTTATCAGCCTGAAAAAGAAGTCTGGTGGAGACTAGGCCAGTGGATACTGCCCAGCCAATCTGATACTGGATTTTGCCACCCTAGGATCTGCTAGGAGATTATCTAACCCCAGCCCAGTGTAGCCTCCATAGCATGCCAAAAACTGGAGGTTTTGGGGGTCTTCAGGGTCTCTGGGAGCTTTTATATGCTATATTCTGATTGCATATAGACAACATAGCCAGCCTGGTTAAATTACCCCAGTTTTTTAGAACTGGGCTAATCAGAAAACAGCCAAAGACCATCAAACCCTCAGTTCTATAAGCCTGCTACGGAAGCTAAGTGGATACTGCCTGGCCAATTTGATACTGGATTTTGACACCCCAGGGTTCTCCCCAAGCAATGAAGCAAGGGTGCTCCCCCTGTCCCCAGAATTCTAAAACCCTCCCAAAATATTCACATTTAGTGTTTTCTCTTAGTATTGAGAATTCGCTGACTTTTTTTGTGGAGTGGTATCAACCGATTAGGGTGTACCTCTCCCTTAAAAATTTCTGGGGAGAACCCTGCACCCTAGGATCTGCTTGGAGATTATCTAACCCCAGCCCAGTGTCTGTCTGTCATCGCTAACCAGGACTCCCCACATGCCGGGCTTATCTTATCTCACCCACTCACCCCTTTAATCGCCTCATAAAAATGTTAATCACCCGTGAATGGGCGATAATTAATCCTTTTGCCCAGATGATAATGCCTTTAACTGTCTATAAAACTTTCTTCACTTTCTCTGTAGGCTCAGGCCAAGGGGGGGTACAGATAACCTCCGTAGCAGGCTTATAGAACTGGGGGTTTGGTGGTCTTTGGCTGTTTTCTGATCAGCCCAGTCTAACAAAAAACGGGGGGTAATTCAACCAGGCCGGCTATGTTGTCTATATGCAATCAGAAAATAGCACATAAAAGCTCCCAAAGACCATGAAGACCCCCAAAACCCCCAGTTTTTGGCATGCTATGGAGGCTAGGTTACAGAAGAACTGAATGTTGTTGTATATTGTGGTTTGTATCTAATACATACCGGTACCCTGAATGTTGTATGTCATATGTACCCAGTATTTTGTATACTGTATTGTAGATTGTATCTCATATGTACCACAAATTATGTATAGACTAGTATACTTTGTATATCATTTGTACCCTGAATGTTGTATACTCTAGTGTGTACCTCATCTATATACCCTGAATGTTATATACTGTGGACAGTGTAGTTTGTACCCTGAATGTTGTATATACTGTACTTATCATCTCATGTTGTGTAATGTAATGTAAGTTTGTAGCTCATACATACCCAGAATGTTGTATATACTCTACTTTGTATCTCATGCTGTATACTACTTACTGTATCCTGAATGTTGTATACTGTAGTTTGTACCTATCTCATATCTACCCTGAATGGCGTGTATGCTGTTAGTTTGTAGCTGATCCATATCCTAAATGTTGTATACTGTGGTTTGTATCGCATAAGAAAAGTAAAGTGGGCAATTTCATACTGAGGATGATGCTTTTTTTGTTAGCTAGTAGAAGTGCAATACAGCTTCACTATGGCTCATGTGTCAAGCCAAGCACACTGTGTCACCCCTACTCTTCTCGGTAAGTGTGTTGGGTTCTTTTACATACGGAGTTGTGACGCCACAAGCTCTCTCCTACACTGTGCTGCCGACTTTATGTTCTCATCAGAAAGGACATCCCTGAATCTTGTGTACTTTTTTTTAGTTACTATCTCATACATAACATGACAGTGTGGCCCCCATGGAATTTTCTTATTAACAAGTGTGTTGGGTTCTTTTACATACAGATTGTGACGCCATAAGCTCTCTACCTTCCCCCATAAGAAAGGACATCCCCCGAATGTGTACTAGTACTTTAGTTAGTACTTTCTCATACATACTCTGATGGTTTGGCCCAGGGGAATTTTCTTATTATTAGTGTGTTGGGTTTTTTTACATACAGATTGTGATGCCATAAGCTTTCTCCTTTTGCCGCCTGCTTTACGTTCCTATTCGAATGAACATCTCCCGAATCTTGTGTACTTTAGTTACTGTCTCATACATGGTGTGGCCCCCGTGGAATTTTCTTATTAATCCTGCGGACAGCTCCCTTTGTGCCTCGGCAAACAGTGATGAACAGAACACTTTTCATCCCGGCCCCACATTAACATGACACTCGCATTCCCAACCTGGGGCCTCGCGCAGTCCCAATAGCAACTGGCATTTTTAAGATGTGAAAAAGCGGCTGGAACCCTCCTCGGGCAAACAGTAATTTCCAAGTGAAAGAGAGCCGTAGCTTAGGCGGGGAAAACACAACAGATTGTTCCCAAAGGGGTAACACGCTGGGTGGTGGGGCCAGTTAGCTCAGGTGCTGACCTGGGCACTACAAATTTGCAGCATCAAAGGAGTGAGAAGTATAATAGACGACAGCTTTGCCTTTCCCCCCAATAGAAACTGTCACTGCTGGAAGTCCGTTGTGAGGCCGACACCGATCTCTTTATCAAACACGATTAGCGCAACGGTCTTCGAATTTTCTGGTTTGTACTCGCTGTAACCAAGGATGGAACCTCCATGCTAAAACTAGACTGTCCCAGTGTGCTTCACTTACTTTGCTGCTATATAAAACTTAAATAGATGACAGTTTTCTGATTTCTTCGAATAACAACTTCTCTTTATCAAATGTGATATATTATAATTACCAGAATGGTCTTTGAGTTTTCTGGGTTTTACTCACTAATACTGGTCAGCCCCAATGTGCATTATTTTAATGTCTGGTCGTATAATAGATGACAGCTTTTTAGTTTCTTCGAATATAAACTCTCATTGTCACAGGGCTGTTTAATATAGAACAGGCACCGGTCTCTTTATCAAATACCACAATGGTCTTCAAGTTTTCTGTTTTGTACTCATTAAAAACTGGCTGTCCCAATGTGCATCACTTAATTTTTTGTCTTATAATACTATTATAGATGACAGTTTTGCAATTCCTTTGAATAGAAACTGTCATTGGTAGAAAACTAGTATAAGAAGACTGTTATGAGAAGACAAACACCAATTTCTCTATCAAATACCGCGATGGTCTTCCAGTTTTACAGTTTGCACTCGCTAAAACTGATCCTTCCGGATGTTCACCGCTGAATCTGACATCGTAAATACCGTTTAATCTGGTCAATGTTACGAGCTTAAGCAAGGGATAACCTACTTTGTAAAATGCACACTTCAAGCCAAAGTTTCCCTAGCAGAGCTCTATCATTTGTTTTGTGAAAGTTGATAGACCAAATTTTGTTGGAGCGCGTTTTCCTAGTAGTATAGTATCTTTCTGACAGGGTCCTATGTACTAGTAATTGTCCTCTTATTTTGAGATCGTTTTGAAGCATGCCTCCTTTTTTGTATTCTCAGTTTATGACAGTGTCACACAGTTTCCCGGTTGTCTATTTAATAGGAGACCACATTTTGTAGGAACTCGTTTTCCTAGTAGTACTAGTAGTATAGTATCTTTCTTACAGGCTCCTATTAAATACTATGTAATCATCCCCTTAATTTTAGATCGTTTTAAAACATGCCTCCTTTTTTGTATGCTTAGTTTCTGGCAGTGTCACACACTTTCTCGATTATCTATTTAATAGGAGACCACATTTTGTAGGAACACGTTTTCCTAGTAGTAGTATAGTATCTTTGTATAGTGGTATCGTAGTATAGTGCCTCCCTTTTTTGTATGCTCGGTTTCGGACAGTGTCACACAGTTTCCCGGTTGTCTATTTAGTAGGAGATCAGCTTTAGAAGATGATTTCCGTATTTTGTCAGGCTATTTTTCCTAATTAGTAGTATAGAAGCTTTGAAAAGGTCCTATTAAATACTATGTACTTAATTTTAGATCGTTTTAAAATGTGCCTCCTTTTTTGTATGCTCAGTTTCTGACAGTGTCACACACTTTCCCGGTTGTCTATTTAGTAGGAGATCAGCTTTAGAAGGCGATTTCCATTTAGTAGTATAGTATCTTTGACAGGGTCCTATTAAATACTATGTAATCGTCCTCTGAATTTTAGATCGTTTTAAAACGTACATCCCTGCTCAGTTTCTGACAGTGTCACACAGTTTCCCGGTTGTCTATTTAGTAGGAGATCAGCTTTAGGAGGCGATTTCCGTCTTGTGTCAGGCGATTTTTCCACGGCTGACTTCTCCACCCTTTCTACAAACCCCCGACGCGGATGGGGTCGACTTCGGATCAGCGCACATCTGGATAAATACTGCAGCCTGGAATTCAATCTTTACTTTGGCTCGACACTCTTTCCTATCGGGTCGCTGCTGTCTTCAGTTAGTGTCTGCTCAGATCCTTCTGTCATTTTTTCTCAGTGACGTTTCAGAAGTTGACGCTAGTTCATAGGGTTATGCCTGTCGAAACGCTTGAGTACTCTTCTCCATACCGCATTATGTGAGTGTCGTGAGTGTATATGATTGTGTATATGCGTGTGTGTGTGCCCCTTTTTCCTTCCCACCAATGTTTATGCATTGTTGGGGATCCCTGTTTCGCCTGAGTGCAGCAAAATAAACAGTCAGGAAAGTGAGGAGAGGCGCCACCGCCACCGTCCGTTGCGTTAGAGGCTACCGTCGGTATTTTAGGCCAGAGATTTGCTTACTAAAGCCTACTTGTTGTCGAACCGACTGAGAACAACAGAGGCGGTGGGTGGTTTGATCAGGTAATTCTTAATCTTAGCCTACGGTTGATACACTTGAGTTCGGGCATAGTTTTTCAGGACACGCTTTTTCTGTCACCCAGAACACATTCTTTACATACAGGCCATCAGAGGTACTAACTAGGTTGTATGTATCTGTGTGTATGGCTGTGAGAGAAGGATAAAGGAAGAATCACTCACCTATACATTCGTTAGCGTCCCGTGCCGTCGCCCTCTGCCAGGGTCTGTCGTAGTGAAAGGGCTTGCAGTGGTCGCACTCGTCCCCGGCGGTGTTGTGCTTGCAGTCGCAGGCCAGCCTCCCCTCTCGGTCATGGACACACTTCGACGCGTGGCCGTTACACTTGCAGCGGCCGCCCACTGCGAAGTCGGACACCGCGTAGTAATAGGAGTCCCGGGAGGCTTCCTCTGCCTCGTCGCCAAGCGTGTTCAGCCGGTTAAAGACCACCTTGATGTCCGTGGCGGTCACCCAGTCCTGGAGCACCGGGCTGTTGTCGAAGTTGAAGGCGGACGGACGCCCCTCGAGCGTCGAGAAGGCGACCCGCCCGCCCGTCAGCGGTTCTATGTCGGAGTGCGCGTCGGTGCAGATGGCCTCCTGCTCGTTGGCTCTCGTGATGAGCGCGCGGTTGGGCTTCTGGTACGTCTTCTTGCACTGCGTGCTGTAGAACTGGTACGGCACCCAGCTCTTGCCGTAGTCCATGGACTTGTAGATAATCATGGACTCGGGCCGCAGGGAACAGAACTGTAAGGTGACGTACGTGAGCTCGAACTTCTTCCCGAGAGACAGCATGAGGGTCACGTTGGTGGGGTACTGGATGTACGGCTCGGACTGCCAGCACGTTACGTTGTTGGGGTTGTGCAGGTCGGTGAGGTACGACGGGGGATGCTGGCGCTTCGGGACGGTGGAGTCGCAGACGTGGCAGACCCGGGCCCTCTCCGCTGACGACTCCCCGCCACCGGCGGCGGCTGCGTCGGCCGAGTTGCCCGTCAGGGTGCAGTAACGACTCGCCGGCGTGCCGCAGGTGCTCGACGCCTTCACCTCTTTTCCAAACGCGGCGTTGACGAAGTCTGGAATGCATCTCCTGGGCTTCCCGTTCTCGTCGTAGCACGGGTCGGGCGGGCTCTGCTGCGCCGCGAACATGTTCAAGTCGAACCCTCCCGACGTCTGCCGCACCAGGCAACACAGCTGCACGGCCCAAACCAGCACGCCAGCCACCAGTAGTCCGCCACTCAGCCTACAACTGGCCATTTTCACTCGGAATGGGTCACTGTTTACATATACACAGCCGCCCTGTTGTTGAAAGAAACAAATGAAAATATTTCTGATGGGGGCAGCAATTGGAAGTTGACAGAATATCTCCCGGTGAATCGCAGGCGGGGACCGTGTGGCGCACACCCGATCCGGCTACCCTGTGTGTTCACTGTTACCCGATAGTGGAGACACGCAGCGCGCTCGTGTCTGCCTACACCCGACTTTCCCCCGAACGCTCACCTGAAAGACACAGTGAGAGAAACTACCTACACACAGCAGAAACACGTCCAGCCGTCGTTATACGCCACAACAAGCACTTCTCCTCCTGTAGTCAGTCTGTCTACCCTGCGGGAAGAATTAGAACGTACTTGATCAGGACACGACTAGAAGTGTGACTGGTATCCACATGCGTCCGATTCCGACTGCTGGCTGACTGTGAGCTAGCTCGTCTCGGGGGCGTAACCGCGAGACCACCACAGCGTCACGGCGCAGGCGCGCAACAACCACTAACCTCTTCACGCCGGCACAATTAGCGCTACTTAGAAGGCCAATTAGTACATCATGGAGGTGTTAATGAGACCCGAGGACATGAGACCCACATTTCCCTCCCGTAAACCGCAATCCACATGTTGTGTCCCCTTCTGCACCTAAATTACCGTACACTGCAAACCCACTAACCCTACACACCTTACACAGCGCAATAAAGTACCACATTGGCAATGAGAAAGCAGGGGTCTCCCCAGAAATTCTGAGGGGAGAGGTGCTCCCTGATCAGTTGACGAAAAATCAGCAAATTTTCATATAAATACTAAGAGAAAACCTCCTAAATTTGAACATTTTGGGAGAGGTGCTAGGATTTGGGGGAAAGGGGGAGCACCGGCCTTTGCTTCATTGCTTGGGAAGAGATCTGGAAAGTCATATCTATAAATAAAGTCCATTTACCTTAGAATTAGGAGTAAGAGTAACAAGAGGCAAAAGACTTGTCGTCTCCCGTCCGTGTCAGCTAGCCGCGGACTGACGCAAGATAGCGGGGCGCCGCGGTCTTCAGTCTCAGTCGTGACGCATTGCAAACATTTACCGACTCTACACTGCCGTGTTCTTGGCTACCGTCACGATCAGCCGGAGTATGCATTCATTACCCCCCAAATCTGACCCGGAGCACAAAGCGCCCGCACTGTTTGAAGAAATAAAAAAAGAAGAAGAACAAGAAGGGGGAGAAGCTAGTACTGCCCATTCAAATGTGTTCTTTTGTGTGTCTACATCTTTCTTAACACAGTTTTTCTTTTTTTTTTCAGGGTCGCATTTTGGGGGAAAGCGTTGCGATAGTTGTAGGTAGCACAAAGCCTGTGCAGACTTCTAGCGGGGCTGCATTTATTTCTATGAACGAGCAGCCGGCCTGATTGAACTACCCCCATTTTAGAACTGGGCTAATCAGGAAACAGCCGAACACCACCTAACTCCCAGTTCTATAAGCCTGCTA